>NW_027020408.1:140000-142500 GCF_036884655.1 Musa acuminata AAA Group
GTGCTGCTTCTCGCTTCGCTCGCTGTTCGCCGCTCGCCGCTCGCTCGCGCAGCCAAAAATGGCCAGTTTTGGCCCGTTTTTGGGCTGTTTTGGCCTGTTTTTGGTCTGTTCTGGCGTGGCGCGGTGACCGTCGTGAGCGGAGCAAAACGTCAGCCATCTCAGCACCTTGGAACCCCCCGGGTGGCACAGGGCTGGATGGGGCTTTCGTATAGCAGGGACGGTGCTGCCTCACGCTTCGCTCGCTGTTCGCCGCTCGCCGCTCGCTCGCGCAACCTAAAATGGCCAGTTTTGGCCCGTTTTTGGGCTGTTTTGGCCTGTTTTTGGTCCGTTCTTGCGTGGCACGGCGACCGTCGTGAGCGGAGCAAAACGTCAGCCATCTCAGCACCCTGGAACCCCCCGGGTGGCACAGGGCTGGATGGGGCTTTCGTATAGCAGGGACGGTGCTGCCTCTCGCTTCGCTCGCTGTTCGCCGCTCACCGCTCGCTCGCTCAGCCAAAAATGGCCAGTTTTGGCCCGTTTTTGGGCTGTTTTGGCCTGTTTTTGGTCCGTTCTTGCATGGCGCGGTGACCGTCGTGAGCGGAGCAAAACGTCAGCCATCTCAGCACCCTGGAACCCCCCGGGTGGCACAGGGCTGGATGGGGCTTTCGTATAGCAGGGACGGTGCTGCCTCACGCTTCGCTCGCTGTTCGCCGCTCGCCGCTCGCTCGCGCAGCCAAAAATGACCAGTTTTGGCCCGTTTTTGGGCTGTTTTGGCCTGTTTATGGTCCGTTCTTGCGTGGTGCGGTGACCGTCGTGAGCGGAGCAAAACGTCAGCCATCTCAGCACCCTGGAACCCCCCGGGTGGCACAGGGCTGGATGGGGCTTTCGTATATAGCAGGGACGGTGCTGCCTCTCGCTTCGCTCGCTGTCCGCCGCTCGCCGCTCGCTCGCGCAGCCAAAAATGGCCAGTTTTGGCCCGTTTTTGGGCCGTTTTGGCCAGTTTTTGGCCTGTTCTTGCATTGCGCGGTGACCGTCGAGAGCGGAGCAAAACGTCAGCCATCTCAGCACCCTGGAACCCCCCGGGTGGCACAGGGCTGGATGGGGCTTTCGTATAGCAGGGACGGTGCTGCCTCTCGCTTCGCTCGCTGTCCGCCGCTCGCCGCTCGCTCGTGCAGCCAAAAATGGCCAGTTTTGGCCCGTTTTTGGGCCGTTTTGGCCAGTTTTTGGCCTGTTCTTGCATTGCGCGGTGACCGTCGAGAGCGGAGCAAAACGTCAGCCATCTCAGCACCCTGGAACCCCCCGGGTGGCACAGGGCTGGATGGGGCTTTCGTATAGCAGGGACGGTGCTGCCTCTCGCTTCGCTCGCTGTCCGCCGCTCGCCGCTCGCTCGTGCAGCCAAAAATGGCCAGTTTTGGCCCGTTTTTGGGCCGTTTTGGCCAGTTTTTGGCCTGTTCTTGCATTGCGCGGTGACCGTCGAGAGCGGAGCAAAACGTCAGCCATCTCAGCACCCTGGAACCCCCCGGGTGGCACAGGGCTGGATGGGGCTTTCGTATAGCAGGGACGGTGCTGCCTCTCGCTTCGCTCGCTGTCCGCCGCTCGCCGCTCGCTCGTGCAGCCAAAAATGGCCAGTTTTGGCCCGTTTTTGGGCCGTTTTGGCCAGTTTTTGGCCTGTTCTTGCATTGCGCGGTGACCGTCGAGAGCGGAGCAAAACGTCAGCCATCTCAGCACCCTGGAACCCCCCGGGTGGCACAGGGCTGGATGGGGCTTTCGTATAGCAGGGACGGTGCTGCCTCTCGCTTCGCTCGCTGTCCGCCGCTCGCCGCTCGCTCGTGCAGCCAAAAATGGCCAGTTTTGGCCCGTTTTTGGGCCGTTTTGGCCAGTTTTTGGCCTGTTCTTGCATTGCGCGGTGACCGTCGAGAGCGGAGCAAAACGTCAGCCATCTCAGCACCCTGGAACCCCCCGGGTGGCACAGGGCTGGATGGGGCTTTCGTATAGCAGGGACGGTGCTGCCTCTCGCTTCGCTCGCTGTCCGCCGCTCGCCGCTCGCTCGCGCAGCCAAAAATGGCCAGTTTTGGCCCGTTTTTGGGCCGTTTTGGCCAGTTTTTGGCCTGTTCTTGCATTGCGCGGTGACCGTCGAGAGCGGAGCAAAACGTCAGCCATCTCAGCACCCTGGAACCCCCCGGGTGGCACAGGGCTGGATGGGGCTTTCGTATAGCAGGGACGGTGCTGCCTCTCGCTTCGCTCGCTGTCCGCCGCTCGCCGCTCGCGCAGCCAAAAATGGCCAGTTTTGGCCCGTTTTTGGGCCGTTTTGGCCAGTTTTTGGCCTGTTCTTGCATTGCGCGGTGACCGTCGAGAGCGGAGCAAAACGTCAGCCATCTCAGCACCCTGGAACCCCCCGGGTGGCACAGGGCTGGATGGGGCTTTCGTATAGCAGGGACGGTGCTGCCTCTCGCTTCGCTCGCTGTTCGCCGCTCGCCGCTCGCTCGCGCAGCCAAAAATGGCCAGTTTTGGCCCGTTTTTG
>NW_027020408.1:175000-177500 GCF_036884655.1 Musa acuminata AAA Group
GCTGGATGGGGCTTTCGTATAGCAGGGACGGTGCTGCCTCTCGCTTCGCTCGCTGTCCGCCGCTCGCCGCTCGCTCGTGCAGCCAAAAATGGCCAGTTTTGGCCCGTTTTTGGGCCGTTTTGGCCAGTTTTTGGCCTGTTCTTGCATTGCGCGGTGACCGTCGAGAGCGGAGCAAAACGTCAGCCATCTCAGCACCCTGGAACCCCCCGGGTGGCACAGGGCTGGATGGGGCTTTCGTATAGCAGGGACGGTGCTGCCTCTCGCTTCGCTCGCTGTCCGCCGCTCGCCGCTCGCTCGTGCAGCCAAAAATGGCCAGTTTTGGCCCGTTTTTGGGCCGTTTTGGCCAGTTTTTGGCCTGTTCTTGCATTGCGCGGTGACCGTCGAGAGCGGAGCAAAACGTCAGCCATCTCAGCACCCTGGAACCCCCCGGGTGGCACAGGGCTGGATGGGGCTTTCGTATAGCAGGGACGGTGCTGCCTCTCGCTTCGCTCGCTGTCCGCCGCTCGCCGCTCGCTCGTGCAGCCAAAAATGGCCAGTTTTGGCCCGTTTTTGGGCCGTTTTGGCCAGTTTTTGGCCTGTTCTTGCATTGCGCGGTGACCGTCGAGAGCGGAGCAAAACGTCAGCCATCTCAGCACCCTGGAACCCCCCGGGTGGCACAGGGCTGGATGGGGCTTTCGTATAGCAGGGACGGTGCTGCCTCTCGCTTCGCTCGCTGTCCGCCGCTCGCCGCTCGCTCGTGCAGCCAAAAATGGCCAGTTTTGGCCCGTTTTTGGGCCGTTTTGGCCAGTTTTTGGCCTGTTCTTGCATTGCGCGGTGACCGTCGAGAGCGGAGCAAACCGTCAGCCATCTCAGCACCCTGGAACCCCCCGGGTGGCACAGGGCTGGATGGGGCTTTCGTATAGCAGGGACGGTGCTGCCTCTCGCTTCGCTCGCTGTCCGCCGCTCGCCGCTCGCTCGCGCAGCCAAAAATGGCCAGTTTTGGCCCGTTTTTGGGCCGTTTTGGCCAGTTTTTGGCCTGTTCTTGCATTGCGCGGTGACCGTCGAGAGCGGAGCAAAACGTCAGCCATCTCAGCACCCTGGAACCCCCCGGGTGGCACAGGGCTGGATGGGGCTTTCGTATAGCAGGGACGGTGCTGCCTCTCGCTTCGCTCGCTGTCCGCCGCTCGCCGCTCGCGCAGCCAAAAATGGCCAGTTTTGGCCCGTTTTTGGGCCGTTTTGGCCAGTTTTTGGCCTGTTCTTGCATTGCGCGGTGACCGTCGAGAGCGGAGCAAAACGTCAGCCATCTCAGCACCCTGGAACCCCCCGGGTGGCACAGGGCTGGATGGGGCTTTCGTATAGCAGGGACGGTGCTGCCTCTCGCTTCGCTCGCTGTTCGCCGCTCGCCGCTCGCTCGCGCAGCCAAAAATGGCCAGTTTTGGCCCGTTTTTGGGCTGTTTTGGCCAGTTTTTGGCCTGTTCTTGCGTGGTGCGGTGACCGTCGTGAGCGGAGCAAAACGTCAGCCATCTCAGCACCCTGGAACCCCCCGGGTGGCACAGGGCTGGATGGGGCTTTCGTATAGCAGGGACGGTGCTGCCTCTCGCTTCGCTCGCTGTTCGCCGCTCGCCGCTCGCTCGCGCAGCCAAAAATGGCCAGTTTTGGCCCGTTTTTGGGCTGTTTTGGCCTGTTTTTGGGCTGTTCTTGTGTGGCGCGGTGACCGTCGTGAGCGGAGCAAAATGTCAGCCATCTCAGCACCCTGGAACCCCCCGGGTGGCACAGGGCTGGATGGGGCTTTCGTATAGCAGGGACGGTGCTGCCTCGCGCTTCGCTCGCTGTTCGCCGCTCTCCGCTCGCTCGCGCAGCAAAAAATGGCCAGTTTTGGCCCGTTTTTGGGCTGTTTTGGCCAGTTTTTGGCCTGTTCTTGCGTGCCGCGGCGACCGTCGTGAGCGGAGCAAAACGTCAGCCATCTCAGCACCCTGGAACCCCCCGGGTGGCACAGGGCTGGATGGGGCTTTCGTATAGCAGGGACGGTGCTGCCTCTCGCTTCGCTCGCTGTCCGCCGCTCGCTGCTCGCTCGCGCAGCCAAAAATGGCCAGTTTTGGCCCGTTTTTGGGCTGTTT
Organism: Musa acuminata AAA Group; assembly: GCF_036884655.1. Lineage (NCBI taxonomy): Eukaryota > Viridiplantae > Streptophyta > Magnoliopsida > Zingiberales > Musaceae > Musa > Musa acuminata. The sequence goes on from NW_027020408.1 coordinate 177,097, forward strand.
TGGCCTGTTTTTGGGCTGTTCTTGTGTGCCGCGGCGACCGTCGTGAGCGGAGCAAAATGTCAGCCATCTCAGCACCCTGGAACCCCCCGGGTGGCACAGGGCTGGATGGGGCTTTCGTATAGCAGGGACGGTGCTGCCTCTCGCTTCGCTCGCTGTCCGCCGCTCGCCGCTCGCTCGCGCAGCCAAAAATGGCCAGTTTTGGCCCGTTTTTGGGCCGTTTTGGCCAGTTTTTGGCCTGTTCTTGCGTTGCGCGGTGACCGTCGAGAGCGGAGCAAAACGTCAGCCATCTCAGCACCCTGGAACCCCCCGGGTGGCACAGGGCTGGATGGGGCTTTCGTATAGCAGGGACGGTGCTGCCTCTCGCTTCGCTCGCTGTCCGCCGCTCGCCGCTCGCTCGCGCAGCC
>NW_027020408.1:197500-202500 GCF_036884655.1 Musa acuminata AAA Group
TTTTTGGGCCGTTTTGGCCAGTTTTTGGCCTGTTCTTGCATTGCGCGGTGACCGTCGAGAGCGGAGCAAAACGTCAGCCATCTCAGCACCCTGGAACCCCCCGGGTGGCACAGGGCTGGATGGGGCTTTCGTATAGCAGGGACGGTGCTGCCTCTCGCTTCGCTCGCTGTCCGCCGCTCGCCGCTCGCTCGTGCAGCCAAAAATGGCCAGTTTTGGCCCGTTTTTGGGCCGTTTTGGCCAGTTTTTGGCCTGTTCTTGCATTGCGCGGTGACCGTCGAGAGCGGAGCAAAACGTCAGCCATCTCAGCACCCTGGAACCCCCCGGGTGGCACAGGGCTGGATGGGGCTTTCGTATAGCAGGGACGGTGCTGCCTCTCGCTTCGCTCGCTGTCCGCCGCTCGCCGCTCGCTCGTGCAGCCAAAAATGGCCAGTTTTGGCCCGTTTTTGGGCCGTTTTGGCCAGTTTTTGGCCTGTTCTTGCATTGCGCGGTGACCGTCGAGAGCGGAGCAAAACGTCAGCCATCTCAGCACCCTGGAACCCCCCGGGTGGCACAGGGCTGGATGGGGCTTTCGTATAGCAGGGACGGTGCTGCCTCTCGCTTCGCTCGCTGTCCGCCGCTCGCCGCTCGCTCGTGCAGCCAAAAATGGCCAGTTTTGGCCCGTTTTTGGGCCGTTTTGGCCAGTTTTTGGCCTGTTCTTGCATTGCGCGGTGACCGTCGAGAGCGGAGCAAAACGTCAGCCATCTCAGCACCCTGGAACCCCCCGGGTGGCACAGGGCTGGATGGGGCTTTCGTATAGCAGGGACGGTGCTGCCTCTCGCTTCGCTCGCTGTCCGCCGCTCGCCGCTCGCTCGTGCAGCCAAAAATGGCCAGTTTTGGCCCGTTTTTGGGCCGTTTTGGCCAGTTTTTGGCCTGTTCTTGCATTGCGCGGTGACCGTCGAGAGCGGAGCAAAACGTCAGCCATCTCAGCACCCTGGAACCCCCCGGGTTGTCACGACCTTAGCTGGTTTTGCCTAAGGCGTGCGGCACCCTTGCGTGTCCGTCCGCAAAGGTCAGCCTCCCCGAAGCCTCCCATTGTCCCTTAGGACCACCAAAAGAGAGAACGGGTTAGAGAGAACGCCTCAAACGGGATCCACAAGCAAACATGTCCGAAAAACACTTCATAGACAATGCAAATTACAAACAGACTTTACAAGCTCTGAACAGTGGCACAACAAAGGGTAAAATGGTCCATTACAGACCGAAAAGCTCTCGCACGTGTCTACATGACACAACCTTTATTTACAAGCCTAAAGAGGCCACCAACCCAACTAAAATGGGACTATTAAGCCTTCGGCCGCCCCTTTACATTCTGTACAAGGCATGAACATGCCAAACGACACGGACATACATAAGCATTACATCAAACACCTTGTTTAGAAGTTTGTCCGTGACATTCTCCCCCACTTATCCCTTCGACGTCCTCGTCGAAGCCTTTGTGAACACTGCAACTCTTCGCCTTTGCTGAGTCTTCAATCTTCTGCTCCAGCTGCAATGCGCCTCCTGGCTCCCAGCTGCTCTCCGCTGCTGTTTTTGAGTAGTCGAACTTTGATCCGCCATGCTGCTTCAACTCGCCAATGACTCTGACTTTGGTGTGGGGTTGGCTGAGTTGTGTTGATCCTCGTTGATTCCTGCGGATCCACCAAATGAAGGAAAAGACCATTCTTACTGCGCCAGTTTCTCAAAATTTCCACATGCTGCTTGAACTGGGTGGATGCTTGTTGGAGCTTTAACGAGCATCGCCTCGCAAACTTCTGAAGTTTTGGGTCCTTCCTCCACAAAATCTGCTCATTGACTCTTCTTTCAGTTAGTTGTCACATCCAAGTAGGTTCGCATCACTTCCGCTTTCGATTGGCATTTCGTTGGGAAATGAAGCGGACAATCTACTCTCAGTAGCACTGATCACCATTGGTGAGGATTTGACAACTATTGTCTTCCGTTATCTTCGAAGGGTCTTTGAACTTGTGCAGAGCTCCTCTGCTGGATAGATAAGAGAATTGGGGTACTCAGTTTCGCCCATTCTCAAGAGTTGAGAAGGCAAAAGTTACTTGACTTCGCCCGCCTCCTCGAGGTTGTACTTCATGCATCGAGCTGGTTACTGGTCTTCGCCCGCTCTTTGCTCACACTTCTGAAGCACTTGAAGTGTTTGCACTCCTTGCATTGAGTTAGTTACTGTGATTCACCTTCTCAATGCCATCGAACTTCTGGAATGCGGGAAGTTTTCACCCCAACTTGGAGTAATTCTCTGATAGATGAGGTCGCCTCTGGGATTGTACCGTCTTCTCCATCAACCCTGCCGCCTACTCCACTGAGTAGCAAAGGTACAGCACCGCGTACTGCCAGCTTCGTTCCTTGGTCGTGCACTCTTGCATGACCCGAAGTCCTTCACTTACGGCTGTCTTGATGAGAAGCACACTGACACCGGTCTTACGAAGTTCCTCGGCCTCTGCCCTTCAGCCTTGTCCCGGTACTTGGAGATTGCCTCTGCATGCTCCACCTCCTCGGCCCCTTTCACGACCAAACGCTCTCCCTCCGTGAGAGCAAGGGATCAATGACTTGCACGGAAGTCCCGCCTCTGCGGTACCATGGCGCTGCAATGCCCATGGCCCTACTATCCGTCGCCTAGCATCTGCATCCCTTTTCTTCACGATCAGTAGACATGTCTCCGTGGCCCTCCTCTGAGTCCACCTCCATTCTAACTGATGCTTGATTTTGGGTAGCTAAGTCCCTCTGGACTCGTCGTCGCTTCCTCGCCCCTTTCGACCCCCTGCTTCAACACCTCTGTGTTCTCCAAGCAGCTCCTTCTGGTCGATGGAAAGACAGACTGCACTCCCATGCATGGCCTCTGCCATCGCATTGTAGGGTTTGCACCGATTCTGTTCTCCATAGCTTCCTTGGTAGCAACGTTCGCTTACTCGGCCTTGTCCTCTGACTTGCCGGGCTCCCTTAAGCGAATATGAGCTCTGGAGCAGTCCAACTCTCCAACTGCTTCGATCATACCTCTGCATGATCAAGTCCCTCCCATGGAACTCACTGGTACTTGCATTCAAACTTTTCCCTTGGTGGAACCCAGCCCCCATATGCTGATGACCAAGGTTTTCATCCGATGCAAAATTCGGTGCACGCCCGGAAGACCCGCCTCTGCGGTACCATGGCCTTCACTCCTTGAATCCATAGCCCTTCTTGCCGTCGTGTTGTTCACCGAAGCGGAGCTCCCAGTAGCTCCCGATCATACCTCCATATGATCACATCCCTCACGGGACGAGTTGTGTGTATCGCATTGCCACGAACTGTTCCACCACGATCCGCTGCACCATGTCGCCTCCTGGTGACATCTCCATTGCATTCTGATCCTTGGGGAATAAACTCGAATTGTGAACCCTCCATGTGTGGCCTCTGCCAATACATCGCCGGGTCTCTTCCACCTTCGATTTTGTTCGCTCCTTTGGCAATCGATCTTCATCCACCCACTCTTGGGTCACACCTAGATGAAGCACCGCTCTAGGACAGTCCATCGCCTAGTAGCTCCCAAAGTCCACCGACTTCGCTGTAATTTGTGCACCATTGCCTGGATCCTGGGCCTCTGCCCCTACCAGCACAATCTCTGCTGCGCACCGCTTCCTTCCTAGCAACTCGAATGGCAACACTGTGGCATATTCTTCAAGAGTACCCGCTTCTGCGTCCTCTTGCCCCGTGCTAAGGCCTTCTGAACTCAACTTCGCCTCCGCAAATTGAGTCGCCTTAGTTCCTTCATCAAATGCTCCTCCGAGATAAGGTGCATGTGCCCCGAAGCTCCCTTCGTCTTTGGCACCATGCAAGATGAGTCCACTCCGTCAGAATGAAGGACCCATGGAACAACATGATCCTGCTCTTGCCTCTGCAAGAGCTCATGTCCTTGACCTCTGTCTAAGAAAAGCACTGTGCCTCTGCTCCATGTTCCAACTTCTCTGCTGGCTCCCTTCATGCGGCTTGGGTACTTCGCCAAGTTACACCCAAGTTGCTCCGCTCCTCGTTTCTGCATTGAGTCGATGGTGGCCCTCGCGCCCACCGTTCCACGGGTCAGCCCTCCCTTGAGTCCGATCTCCACATCGACTCCAAGTGTGCCTTCATTTGTGTTGCTCCCCCACTTGATCTCGCAATGCATCCACCAATGCATTCTCTCAAGCGAGATCATGCGACGACTCCTCGCCGCTTGCTCAGTCCATCGAGCTTCGTGGAGTTGTTGTTTATTGAGGTACTCCTCCTCAACATGTGAAGTCCGTCTCACATGATTCTCCCTCTGGAGAGCCGGGACTTATCCCTCCTGGATAACTATCCCATTGGAGCAATATATCTCTTCGTTTCGGAGACCACCATCCCCTTGGACTACTCCGATCTGCTGAACAAATTGTGCATTGTTCTGCCTCCTGCAAACGCACTTGCTAGATTGCGACTCCCCGTCAATACAGCCCCCACTGCACCCCTCAAGGTCTAGCAACATGCTGAACTCATTGCACACTTCAGCCGCCTACGGACGTATCCTTCACATGCCGAAGAGAAAGTTTCCATGCTCCATGGTGCCGAGTCTCGGCCGCCTTGGGATGGCCACGAACATTCCATCGTCCGCATACAAGCCCATGCATGAGTACCAAATTCTTCGAGTTAGCAATTCCCCTCACCTCTGTGAGCTTTGCATAACTCTTTTGGTCGTTGAGCAACTCCTTCCACCTTGCATGGTCTCATTCTTGCCAAGCGCCTCGCTTGCCTAGAGCACCATCAAGTATAGTTGTCAACGTTGAGCCGTAGCTCAAACTCAGCCATCCCAACCTTTGTGCGCTCCAAATTCTTCCAAGCTTGCCTGTTCTCGTGGTGCCTCTTGCGCGAAGGGTTGGCCATTCCTCTGAATGCCAATGCCAGATGCCCGCTCCTCTGAGCGACTCTTTTCCCTACATCTCCATGCCCGTTTTCCCTCAAACGGTCGCGCG
>NW_027020408.1:212500-215000 GCF_036884655.1 Musa acuminata AAA Group
GTTTTTGGTCTGTTCTGGCGTGGCGCGGTGACCGTCGTGAGCGGAGCAAAACGTCAGCCATCTCAGCACCTTGGAACCCCCCGGGTGGCACAGGGCTGGATGGGGCTTTCGTATAGCAGGGACGGTGCTGCCTCACGCTTCGCTCGCTGTTCGCCGCTCGCCGCTCGCTCGCGCAACCTAAAATGGCCAGTTTTGGCCCGTTTTTGGGCTGTTTTGGCCTGTTTTTGGTCCGTTCTTGCGTGGCACGGCGACCGTCGTGAGCGGAGCAAAACGTCAGCCATCTCAGCACCCTGGAACCCCCCGGGTGGCACAGGGCTGGATGGGGCTTTCGTATAGCAGGGACGGTGCTGCCTCTCGCTTCGCTCGCTGTTCGCCGCTCACCGCTCGCTCGCTCAGCCAAAAATGGCCAGTTTTGGCCCGTTTTTGGGCTGTTTTGGCCTGTTTTTGGTCCGTTCTTGCATGGCGCGGTGACCGTCGTGAGCGGAGCAAAACGTCAGCCATCTCAGCACCCTGGAACCCCCCGGGTGGCACAGGGCTGGATGGGGCTTTCGTATAGCAGGGACGGTGCTGCCTCACGCTTCGCTCGCTGTTCGCCGCTCGCCGCTCGCTCGCGCAGCCAAAAATGACCAGTTTTGGCCCGTTTTTGGGCTGTTTTGGCCTGTTTATGGTCCGTTCTTGCGTGGTGCGGTGACCGTCGTGAGCGGAGCAAAACGTCAGCCATCTCAGCACCCTGGAACCCCCCGGGTGGCACAGGGCTGGATGGGGCTTTCGTATATAGCAGGGACGGTGCTGCCTCTCGCTTCGCTCGCTGTCCGCCGCTCGCCGCTCGCTCGCGCAGCCAAAAATGGCCAGTTTTGGCCCGTTTTTGGGCCGTTTTGGCCAGTTTTTGGCCTGTTCTTGCATTGCGCGGTGACCGTCGAGAGCGGAGCAAAACGTCAGCCATCTCAGCACCCTGGAACCCCCCGGGTGGCACAGGGCTGGATGGGGCTTTCGTATAGCAGGGACGGTGCTGCCTCTCGCTTCGCTCGCTGTCCGCCGCTCGCCGCTCGCTCGTGCAGCCAAAAATGGCCAGTTTTGGCCCGTTTTTGGGCCGTTTTGGCCAGTTTTTGGCCTGTTCTTGCATTGCGCGGTGACCGTCGAGAGCGGAGCAAAACGTCAGCCATCTCAGCACCCTGGAACCCCCCGGGTGGCACAGGGCTGGATGGGGCTTTCGTATAGCAGGGACGGTGCTGCCTCTCGCTTCGCTCGCTGTCCGCCGCTCGCCGCTCGCTCGTGCAGCCAAAAATGGCCAGTTTTGGCCCGTTTTTGGGCCGTTTTGGCCAGTTTTTGGCCTGTTCTTGCATTGCGCGGTGACCGTCGAGAGCGGAGCAAAACGTCAGCCATCTCAGCACCCTGGAACCCCCCGGGTGGCACAGGGCTGGATGGGGCTTTCGTATAGCAGGGACGGTGCTGCCTCTCGCTTCGCTCGCTGTCCGCCGCTCGCCGCTCGCTCGTGCAGCCAAAAATGGCCAGTTTTGGCCCGTTTTTGGGCCGTTTTGGCCAGTTTTTGGCCTGTTCTTGCATTGCGCGGTGACCGTCGAGAGCGGAGCAAAACGTCAGCCATCTCAGCACCCTGGAACCCCCCGGGTGGCACAGGGCTGGATGGGGCTTTCGTATAGCAGGGACGGTGCTGCCTCTCGCTTCGCTCGCTGTCCGCCGCTCGCCGCTCGCTCGTGCAGCCAAAAATGGCCAGTTTTGGCCCGTTTTTGGGCCGTTTTGGCCAGTTTTTGGCCTGTTCTTGCATTGCGCGGTGACCGTCGAGAGCGGAGCAAAACGTCAGCCATCTCAGCACCCTGGAACCCCCCGGGTGGCACAGGGCTGGATGGGGCTTTCGTATAGCAGGGACGGTGCTGCCTCTCGCTTCGCTCGCTGTCCGCCGCTCGCCGCTCGCTCGCGCAGCCAAAAATGGCCAGTTTTGGCCCGTTTTTGGGCCGTTTTGGCCAGTTTTTGGCCTGTTCTTGCATTGCGCGGTGACCGTCGAGAGCGGAGCAAAACGTCAGCCATCTCAGCACCCTGGAACCCCCCGGGTGGCACAGGGCTGGATGGGGCTTTCGTATAGCAGGGACGGTGCTGCCTCTCGCTTCGCTCGCTGTCCGCCGCTCGCCGCTCGCGCAGACCAAAAATGGCCAGTTTTGGCCCGTTTTTGGGCCGTTTTGGCCAGTTTTTGGCCTGTTCTTGCATTGCGCGGTGACCGTCGAGAGCGGAGCAAAACGTCAGCCATCTCAGCACCCTGGAACCCCCCGGGTGGCACAGGGCTGGATGGGGCTTTCGTATAGCAGGGACGGTGCTGCCTCTCGCTTCGCTCGCTGTTCGCCGCTCGCCGCTCGCTCGCGCAGCCAAAAATGGCCAGTTTTGGCCCGTTTTTGGGCTGTTTTGGCCAGTTTTTGGCCTGTTCTTGCGTGGTGCGGTGACCGTCGTGAGCGGAGCAAAACGTCAGCCATCTCAGCACCCTGGAACCCCC
>NW_027020409.1:0-2500 GCF_036884655.1 Musa acuminata AAA Group
CGAGAGGCAGCACCGTCCCTGCTATACGAAAGCCCCATCCAGCCCTGTGCCACCCGGGGGGTTCCAGGGTGCTGAGATGGCTGACGTTTTGCTCCGCTCTCGACGGTCACCGCGCAATGCAAGAACAGGCCAAAAACTGGCCAAAACGGCCCAAAAACGGGCCAAAACTGGCCATTTTTGGCTGCGCGAGCGAGCGGCGAGCGGCGGACAGCGAGCGAAGCGAGAGGCAGCACCGTCCCTGCTATACGAAAGCCCCATCCAGCCCTGTGCCACCCGGGGGGTTCCAGGGTGCTGAGATGGCTGACGTTTTGCTCCGCTCTCGACGGTCACCGCGCAATGCAAGAACAGGCCAAAAACTGGCCAAAACGGCCCAAAAACGGGCCAAAACTGGCCATTTTTGGCTGCACGAGCGAGCGGCGAGCGGCGGACAGCGAGCGAAGCGAGAGGCAGCACCGTCCCTGCTATACGAAAGCCCCATCCAGCCCTGTGCCACCCGGGGGGTTCCAGGGTGCTGAGATGGCTGACGTTTTGCTCCGCTCTCGACGGTCACCGCGCAATGCAAGAACAGGCCAAAAACTGGCCAAAACGGCCCAAAAACGGGCCAAAACTGGCCATTTTTGGCTGCACGAGCGAGCGGCGAGCGGCGGACAGCGAGCGAAGCGAGAGGCAGCACCGTCCCTGCTATACGAAAGCCCCATCCAGCCCTGTGCCACCCGGGGGGTTCCAGGGTGCTGAGATGGCTGACGTTTTGCTCCGCTCTCGACGGTCACCGCGCAATGCAAGAACAGGCCAAAAACTGGCCAAAACGGCCCAAAAACGGGCCAAAACTGGCCATTTTTGGCTGCACGAGCGAGCGGCGAGCGGCGGACAGCGAGCGAAGCGAGAGGCAGCACCGTCCCTGCTATACGAAAGCCCCATCCAGCCCTGTGCCACCCGGGGGGTTCCAGGGTGCTGAGATGGCTGACGTTTTGCTCCGCTCTCGACGGTCACCGCGCAATGCAAGAACAGGCCAAAAACTGGCCAAAACGGCCCAAAAACGGGCCAAAACTGGCCATTTTTGGCTGCACGAGCGAGCGGCGAGCGGCGGACAGCGAGCGAAGCGAGAGGCAGCACCGTCCCTGCTATACGAAAGCCCCATCCAGCCCTGTGCCACCCGGGGGGTTCCAGGGTGCTGAGATGGCTGACGTTTTGCTCCGCTCTCGACGGTCACCGCGCAATGCAAGAACAGGCCAAAAACTGGCCAAAACGGCCCAAAAACGGGCCAAAACTGGCCATTTTTGGCTGCACGAGCGAGCGGCGAGCGGCGGACAGCGAGCGAAGCGAGAGGCAGCACCGTCCCTGCTATACGAAAGCCCCATCCAGCCCTGTGCCACCCGGGGGGTTCCAGGGTGCTGAGATGGCTGACGTTTTGCTCCGCTCTCGACGGTCACCGCGCAATGCAAGAACAGGCCAAAAACTGGCCAAAACGGCCCAAAAACGGGCCAAAACTGGCCATTTTTGGCTGCACGAGCGAGCGGCGAGCGGCGGACAGCGAGCGAAGCGAGAGGCAGCACCGTCCCTGCTATACGAAAGCCCCATCCAGCCCTGTGCCACCCGGGGGGTTCCAGGGTGCTGAGATGGCTGACGTTTTGCTCCGCTCTCGACGGTCACCGCGCAATGCAAGAACAGGCCAAAAACTGGCCAAAACGGCCCAAAAACGGGCCAAAACTGGCCATTTTTGGCTGCACGAGCGAGCGGCGAGCGGCGGACAGCGAGCGAAGCGAGAGGCAGCACCGTCCCTGCTATACGAAAGCCCCATCCAGCCCTGTGCCACCCGGGGGGTTCCAGGGTGCTGAGATGGCTGACGTTTTGCTCCGCTCTCGACGGTCACCGCGCAATGCAAGAACAGGCCAAAAACTGGCCAAAACGGCCCAAAAACGGGCCAAAACTGGCCATTTTTGGCTGCACGAGCGAGCGGCGAGCGGCGGACAGCGAGCGAAGCGAGAGGCAGCACCGTCCCTGCTATACGAAAGCCCCATCCAGCCCTGTGCCACCCGGGGGGTTCCAGGGTGCTGAGATGGCTGACGTTTTGCTCCGCTCTCGACGGTCACCGCGCAATGCAAGAACAGGCCAAAAACTGGCCAAAACGGCCCAAAAACGGGCCAAAACTGGCCATTTTTGGCTGCGCGAGCGAGCGGCGAGCGGCGGACAGCGAGCGAAGCGAGAGGCAGCACCGTCCCTGCTATATACGAAAGCCCCATCCAGCCCTGTGCCACCCGGGGGGTTCCAGGGTGCTGAGATGGCTGACGTTTTGCTCCGCTCACGACGGTCACCGCACCACGCAAGAACGGACCATAAACAGGCCAAAACAGCCCAAAAACGGGCCAAAACTGGTCATTTTTGGCTGCGCGAGCGAGCGGCGAGCGGCGAACAGCGAGCGAAGCGTGAGGCAGCACCGTCCCTGCTATACGAAAGCCCCATCCAGCCCTGTGCCACCCGGGGGGTTCCAGGGTGCTGAGAT
>NW_027020409.1:12500-15000 GCF_036884655.1 Musa acuminata AAA Group
TCCGCTCTCGACGGTCACCGCGCAATGCAAGAACAGGCCAAAAACTGGCCAAAACGGCCCAAAAACGGGCCAAAACTGGCCATTTTTGGCTGCACGAGCGAGCGGCGAGCGGCGGACAGCGAGCGAAGCGAGAGGCAGCACCGTCCCTGCTATACGAAAGCCCCATCCAGCCCTGTGCCACCCGGGGGGTTCCAGGGTGCTGAGATGGCTGACGTTTTGCTCCGCTCTCGACGGTCACCGCGCAATGCAAGAACAGGCCAAAAACTGGCCAAAACGGCCCAAAAACGGGCCAAAACTGGCCATTTTTGGCTGCACGAGCGAGCGGCGAGCGGCGGACAGCGAGCGAAGCGAGAGGCAGCACCGTCCCTGCTATACGAAAGCCCCATCCAGCCCTGTGCCACCCGGGGGGTTCCAGGGTGCTGAGATGGCTGACGTTTTGCTCCGCTCTCGACGGTCACCGCGCAATGCAAGAACAGGCCAAAAACTGGCCAAAACGGCCCAAAAACGGGCCAAAACTGGCCATTTTTGGCTGCACGAGCGAGCGGCGAGCGGCGGACAGCGAGCGAAGCGAGAGGCAGCACCGTCCCTGCTATACGAAAGCCCCATCCAGCCCTGTGCCACCCGGGGGGTTCCAGGGTGCTGAGATGGCTGACGTTTTGCTCCGCTCTCGACGGTCACCGCGCAATGCAAGAACAGGCCAAAAACTGGCCAAAACGGCCCAAAAACGGGCCAAAACTGGCCATTTTTGGCTGCGCGAGCGAGCGGCGAGCGGCGGACAGCGAGCGAAGCGAGAGGCAGCACCGTCCCTGCTATACGAAAGCCCCATCCAGCCCTGTGCCACCCGGGGGGTTCCAGGGTGCTGAGATGGCTGACGTTTTGCTCCGCTCTCGACGGTCACCGCGCAATGCAAGAACAGGCCAAAAACTGGCCAAAACGGCCCAAAAACGGGCCAAAACTGGCCATTTTTGGCTGCACGAGCGAGCGGCGAGCGGCGGACAGCGAGCGAAGCGAGAGGCAGCACCGTCCCTGCTATACGAAAGCCCCATCCAGCCCTGTGCCACCCGGGGGGTTCCAGGGTGCTGAGATGGCTGACGTTTTGCTCCGCTCTCGACGGTCACCGCGCAATGCAAGAACAGGCCAAAAACTGGCCAAAACGGCCCAAAAACGGGCCAAAACTGGCCATTTTTGGCTGCACGAGCGAGCGGCGAGCGGCGGACAGCGAGCGAAGCGAGAGGCAGCACCGTCCCTGCTATACGAAAGCCCCATCCAGCCCTGTGCCACCCGGGGGGTTCCAGGGTGCTGAGATGGCTGACGTTTTGCTCCGCTCTCGACGGTCACCGCGCAATGCAAGAACAGGCCAAAAACTGGCCAAAACGGCCCAAAAACGGGCCAAAACTGGCCATTTTTGGCTGCACGAGCGAGCGGCGAGCGGCGGACAGCGAGCGAAGCGAGAGGCAGCACCGTCCCTGCTATACGAAAGCCCCATCCAGCCCTGTGCCACCCGGGGGGTTCCAGGGTGCTGAGATGGCTGACGTTTTGCTCCGCTCTCGACGGTCACCGCGCAATGCAAGAACAGGCCAAAAACTGGCCAAAACGGCCCAAAAACGGGCCAAAACTGGCCATTTTTGGCTGCGCGAGCGAGCGGCGAGCGGCGGACAGCGAGCGAAGCGAGAGGCAGCACCGTCCCTGCTATACGAAAGCCCCATCCAGCCCTGTGCCACCCGGGGGGTTCCAGGGTGCTGAGATGGCTGACGTTTTGCTCCGCTCTCGACGGTCACCGCGCAATGCAAGAACAGGCCAAAAACTGGCCAAAACGGCCCAAAAACGGGCCAAAACTGGCCATTTTTGGCTGCACGAGCGAGCGGCGAGCGGCGGACAGCGAGCGAAGCGAGAGGCAGCACCGTCCCTGCTATACGAAAGCCCCATCCAGCCCTGTGCCACCCGGGGGGTTCCAGGGTGCTGAGATGGCTGACGTTTTGCTCCGCTCTCGACGGTCACCGCGCAATGCAAGAACAGGCCAAAAACTGGCCAAAACGGCCCAAAAACGGGCCAAAACTGGCCATTTTTGGCTGCACGAGCGAGCGGCGAGCGGCGGACAGCGAGCGAAGCGAGAGGCAGCACCGTCCCTGCTATACGAAAGCCCCATCCAGCCCTGTGCCACCCGGGGGGTTCCAGGGTGCTGAGATGGCTGACGTTTTGCTCCGCTCTCGACGGTCACCGCGCAATGCAAGAACAGGCCAAAAACTGGCCAAAACGGCCCAAAAACGGGCCAAAACTGGCCATTTTTGGCTGCACGAGCGAGCGGCGAGCGGCGGACAGCGAGCGAAGCGAGAGGCAGCACCGTCCCTGCTATACGAAAGCCCCATCCAGCCCTGTGCCACCCGGGGGGTTCCAGGGTGCTGAGATGGCTGACGTTTTGCTCCGCTCTCGACGGTCACCGCGCAATGCAAGAACAGGCCAAAAACTGGCCAAAACGGCCCAAAAACGGGCCAAAACTGGC
>NW_027020409.1:25000-30000 GCF_036884655.1 Musa acuminata AAA Group
GCTGCGCGAGCGAGCGGCGAGCGGCGGACAGCGAGCGAAGCGAGAGGCAGCACCGTCCCTGCTATACGAAAGCCCCATCCAGCCCTGTGCCACCCGGGGGGTTCCAGGGTGCTGAGATGGCTGACATTTTGCTCCGCTCACGACGGTCGCCGCGGCACACAAGAACAGCCCAAAAACAGGCCAAAACAGCCCAAAAACGGGCCAAAACTGGCCATTTTTGGCTGCGCGAGCGAGCAGCGAGCGGCGGACAGCGAGCGAAGCGAGAGGCAGCACCGTCCCTGCTATACGAAAGCCCCATCCAGCCCTGTGCCACCCGGGGGGTTCCAGGGTGCTGAGATGGCTGACGTTTTGCTCCGCTCACGACGGTCGCCGCGGCACGCAAGAACAGGCCAAAAACTGGCCAAAACAGCCCAAAAACGGGCCAAAACTGGCCATTTTTTGCTGCGCGAGCGAGCGGAGAGCGGCGAACAGCGAGCGAAGCGCGAGGCAGCACCGTCCCTGCTATACGAAAGCCCCATCCAGCCCTGTGCCACCCGGGGGGTTCCAGGGTGCTGAGATGGCTGACATTTTGCTCCGCTCACGACGGTCACCGCGCCACACAAGAACAGCCCAAAAACAGGCCAAAACAGCCCAAAAACGGGCCAAAACTGGCCATTTTTGGCTGCGCGAGCGAGCGGCGAGCGGCGAACAGCGAGCGAAGCGAGAGGCAGCACCGTCCCTGCTATACGAAAGCCCCATCCAGCCCTGTGCCACCCGGGGGGTTCCAGGGTGCTGAGATGGCTGACGTTTTGCTCCGCTCACGACGGTCACCGCACCACGCAAGAACAGGCCAAAAACTGGCCAAAACAGCCCAAAAACGGGCCAAAACTGGCCATTTTTGGCTGCGCGAGCGAGCGGCGAGCGGCGAACAGCGAGCGAAGCGAGAGGCAGCACCGTCCCTGCTATACGAAAGCCCCATCCAGCCCTGTGCCACCCGGGGGGTTCCAGGGTGCTGAGATGGCTGACGTTTTGCTCCGCTCTCGACGGTCACCGCGCAATGCAAGAACAGGCCAAAAACTGGCCAAAACGGCCCAAAAACGGGCCAAAACTGGCCATTTTTGGCTGCGCGAGCGGCGAGCGGCGGACAGCGAGCGAAGCGAGAGGCAGCACCGTCCCTGCTATACGAAAGCCCCATCCAGCCCTGTGCCACCCGGGGGGTTCCAGGGTGCTGAGATGGCTGACGTTTTGCTCCGCTCTCGACGGTCACCGCGCAATGCAAGAACAGGCCAAAAACTGGCCAAAACGGCCCAAAAACGGGCCAAAACTGGCCATTTTTGGCTGCGCGAGCGAGCGGCGAGCGGCGGACAGCGAGCGAAGCGAGAGGCAGCACCGTCCCTGCTATACGAAAGCCCCATCCAGCCCTGTGCCACCCGGGGGGTTCCAGGGTGCTGAGATGGCTGACGTTTTGCTCCGCTCTCGACGGTCACCGCGCAATGCAAGAACAGGCCAAAAACTGGCCAAAACGGCCCAAAAACGGGCCAAAACTGGCCATTTTTGGCTGCACGAGCGAGCGGCGAGCGGCGGACAGCGAGCGAAGCGAGAGGCAGCACCGTCCCTGCTATACGAAAGCCCCATCCAGCCCTGTGCCACCCGGGGGGTTCCAGGGTGCTGAGATGGCTGACGTTTTGCTCCGCTCTCGACGGTCACCGCGCAATGCAAGAACAGGCCAAAAACTGGCCAAAACGGCCCAAAAACGGGCCAAAACTGGCCATTTTTGGCTGCACGAGCGAGCGGCGAGCGGCGGACAGCGAGCGAAGCGAGAGGCAGCACCGTCCCTGCTATACGAAAGCCCCATCCAGCCCTGTGCCACCCGGGGGGTTCCAGGGTGCTGAGATGGCTGACGTTTTGCTCCGCTCTCGACGGTCACCGCGCAATGCAAGAACAGGCCAAAAACTGGCCAAAACGGCCCAAAAACGGGCCAAAACTGGCCATTTTTGGCTGCACGAGCGAGCGGCGAGCGGCGGACAGCGAGCGAAGCGAGAGGCAGCACCGTCCCTGCTATACGAAAGCCCCATCCAGCCCTGTGCCACCCGGGGGGTTCCAGGGTGCTGAGATGGCTGACGTTTTGCTCCGCTCTCGACGGTCACCGCGCAATGCAAGAACAGGCCAAAAACTGGCCAAAACGGCCCAAAAACGGGCCAAAACTGGCCATTTTTGGCTGCGCGAGCGAGCGGCGAGCGGCGGACAGCGAGCGAAGCGAGAGGCAGCACCGTCCCTGCTATACGAAAGCCCCATCCAGCCCTGTGCCACCCGGGGGGTTCCAGGGTGCTGAGATGGCTGACGTTTTGCTCCGCTCTCGACGGTCACCGCGCAATGCAAGAACAGGCCAAAAACTGGCCAAAACGGCCCAAAAACGGGCCAAAACTGGCCATTTTTGGCTGCACGAGCGAGCGGCGAGCGGCGGACAGCGAGCGAAGCGAGAGGCAGCACCGTCCCTGCTATACGAAAGCCCCATCCAGCCCTGTGCCACCCGGGGGGTTCCAGGGTGCTGAGATGGCTGACGTTTTGCTCCGCTCTCGACGGTCACCGCGCAATGCAAGAACAGGCCAAAAACTGGCCAAAACGGCCCAAAAACGGGCCAAAACTGGCCATTTTTGGCTGCACGAGCGAGCGGCGAGCGGCGGACAGCGAGCGAAGCGAGAGGCAGCACCGTCCCTGCTATACGAAAGCCCCATCCAGCCCTGTGCCACCCGGGGGGTTCCAGGGTGCTGAGATGGCTGACGTTTTGCTCCGCTCTCGACGGTCACCGCGCAATGCAAGAACAGGCCAAAAACTGGCCAAAACGGCCCAAAAACGGGCCAAAACTGGCCATTTTTGGCTGCACGAGCGAGCGGCGAGCGGCGGACAGCGAGCGAAGCGAGAGGCAGCACCGTCCCTGCTATACGAAAGCCCCATCCAGCCCTGTGCCACCCGGGGGGTTCCAGGGTGCTGAGATGGCTGACGTTTTGCTCCGCTCTCGACGGTCACCGCGCAATGCAAGAACAGGCCAAAAACTGGCCAAAACGGCCCAAAAACGGGCCAAAACTGGCCATTTTTGGCTGCGCGAGCGAGCGGCGAGCGGCGGACAGCGAGCGAAGCGAGAGGCAGCACCGTCCCTGCTATACGAAAGCCCCATCCAGCCCTGTGCCACCCGGGGGGTTCCAGGGTGCTGAGATGGCTGACGTTTTGCTCCGCTCTCGACGGTCACCGCGCAATGCAAGAACAGGCCAAAAACTGGCCAAAACGGCCCAAAAACGGGCCAAAACTGGCCATTTTTGGCTGCACGAGCGAGCGGCGAGCGGCGGACAGCGAGCGAAGCGAGAGGCAGCACCGTCCCTGCTATACGAAAGCCCCATCCAGCCCTGTGCCACCCGGGGGGTTCCAGGGTGCTGAGATGGCTGACGTTTTGCTCCGCTCTCGACGGTCACCGCGCAATGCAAGAACAGGCCAAAAACTGGCCAAAACGGCCCAAAAACGGGCCAAAACTGGCCATTTTTGGCTGCACGAGCGAGCGGCGAGCGGCGGACAGCGAGCGAAGCGAGAGGCAGCACCGTCCCTGCTATACGAAAGCCCCATCCAGCCCTGTGCCACCCGGGGGGTTCCAGGGTGCTGAGATGGCTGACGTTTTGCTCCGCTCTCGACGGTCACCGCGCAATGCAAGAACAGGCCAAAAACTGGCCAAAACGGCCCAAAAACGGGCCAAAACTGGCCATTTTTGGCTGCACGAGCGAGCGGCGAGCGGCGGACAGCGAGCGAAGCGAGAGGCAGCACCGTCCCTGCTATACGAAAGCCCCATCCAGCCCTGTGCCACCCGGGGGGTTCCAGGGTGCTGAGATGGCTGACGTTTTGCTCCGCTCTCGACGGTCACCGCGCAATGCAAGAACAGGCCAAAAACTGGCCAAAACGGCCCAAAAACGGGCCAAAACTGGCCATTTTTGGCTGCACGAGCGAGCGGCGAGCGGCGGACAGCGAGCGAAGCGAGAGGCAGCACCGTCCCTGCTATACGAAAGCCCCATCCAGCCCTGTGCCACCCGGGGGGTTCCAGGGTGCTGAGATGGCTGACGTTTTGCTCCGCTCTCGACGGTCACCGCGCAATGCAAGAACAGGCCAAAAACTGGCCAAAACGGCCCAAAAACGGGCCAAAACTGGCCATTTTTGGCTGCACGAGCGAGCGGCGAGCGGCGGACAGCGAGCGAAGCGAGAGGCAGCACCGTCCCTGCTATACGAAAGCCCCATCCAGCCCTGTGCCACCCGGGGGGTTCCAGGGTGCTGAGATGGCTGACGTTTTGCTCCGCTCTCGACGGTCACCGCGCAATGCAAGAACAGGCCAAAAACTGGCCAAAACGGCCCAAAAACGGGCCAAAACTGGCCATTTTTGGCTGCACGAGCGAGCGGCGAGCGGCGGACAGCGAGCGAAGCGAGAGGCAGCACCGTCCCTGCTATACGAAAGCCCCATCCAGCCCTGTGCCACCCGGGGGGTTCCAGGGTGCTGAGATGGCTGACGTTTTGCTCCGCTCTCGACGGTCACCGCGCAATGCAAGAACAGGCCAAAAACTGGCCAAAACGGCCCAAAAACGGGCCAAAACTGGCCATTTTTGGCTGCACGAGCGAGCGGCGAGCGGCGGACAGCGAGCGAAGCGAGAGGCAGCACCGTCCCTGCTATACGAAAGCCCCATCCAGCCCTGTGCCACCCGGGGGGTTCCAGGGTGCTGAGATGGCTGACGTTTTGCTCCGCTCTCGACGGTCACCGCGCAATGCAAGAACAGGCCAAAAACTGGCCAAAACGGCCCAAAAACGGGCCAAAACTGGCCATTTTTGGCTGCACGAGCGAGCGGCGAGCGGCGGACAGCGAGCGAAGCGAGAGGCAGCACCGTCCCTGCTATACGAAAGCCCCATCCAGCCCTGTGCCACCCGGGGGGTTCCAGGGTGCTGAGATGGCTGACGTTTTGCTCCGCTCTCGACGGTCACCGCGCAATGCAAGA
>NW_027020410.1:0-2500 GCF_036884655.1 Musa acuminata AAA Group
GGTGCTGAGATGGCTGACGTTTTGCTCCGCTCTCGACGGTCACCGCGCAACGCAAGAACAGGCCAAAAACTGGCCAAAACGGCCCAAAAACGGGCCAAAACTGGCCATTTTTGGCTGCGCGAGCGAGCGGCGAGCGGCGGACAGCGAGCGAAGCGAGAGGCAGCACCGTCCCTGCTATACGAAAGCCCCATCCAGCCCTGTGCCACCCGGGGGGTTCCAGGGTGCTGAGATGGCTGACATTTTGCTCCGCTCACGACGGTCGCCGCGGCACACAAGAACAGCCCAAAAACAGGCCAAAACAGCCCAAAAACGGGCCAAAACTGGCCATTTTTGGCTGCGCGAGCGAGCAGCGAGCGGCGGACAGCGAGCGAAGCGAGAGGCAGCACCGTCCCTGCTATACGAAAGCCCCATCCAGCCCTGTGCCACCCGGGGGGTTCCAGGGTGCTGAGATGGCTGACGTTTTGCTCCGCTCACGACGGTCGCCGCGGCACGCAAGAACAGGCCAAAAACTGGCCAAAACAGCCCAAAAACGGGCCAAAACTGGCCATTTTTTGCTGCGCGAGCGAGCGGAGAGCGGCGAACAGCGAGCGAAGCGCGAGGCAGCACCGTCCCTGCTATACGAAAGCCCCATCCAGCCCTGTGCCACCCGGGGGGTTCCAGGGTGCTGAGATGGCTGACATTTTGCTCCGCTCACGACGGTCACCGCGCCACACAAGAACAGCCCAAAAACAGGCCAAAACAGCCCAAAAACGGGCCAAAACTGGCCATTTTTGGCTGCGCGAGCGAGCGGCGAGCGGCGAACAGCGAGCGAAGCGAGAGGCAGCACCGTCCCTGCTATACGAAAGCCCCATCCAGCCCTGTGCCACCCGGGGGGTTCCAGGGTGCTGAGATGGCTGACGTTTTGCTCCGCTCACGACGGTCACCGCACCACGCAAGAACAGGCCAAAAACTGGCCAAAACAGCCCAAAAACGGGCCAAAACTGGCCATTTTTGGCTGCGCGAGCGAGCGGCGAGCGGCGAACAGCGAGCGAAGCGAGAGGCAGCACCGTCCCTGCTATACGAAAGCCCCATCCAGCCCTGTGCCACCCGGGGGGTTCCAGGGTGCTGAGATGGCTGACGTTTTGCTCCGCTCTCGACGGTCACCGCGCAATGCAAGAACAGGCCAAAAACTGGCCAAAACGGCCCAAAAACGGGCCAAAACTGGCCATTTTTGGCTGCGCGAGCGGCGAGCGGCGGACAGCGAGCGAAGCGAGAGGCAGCACCGTCCCTGCTATACGAAAGCCCCATCCAGCCCTGTGCCACCCGGGGGGTTCCAGGGTGCTGAGATGGCTGACGTTTTGCTCCGCTCTCGACGGTCACCGCGCAATGCAAGAACAGGCCAAAAACTGGCCAAAACGGCCCAAAAACGGGCCAAAACTGGCCATTTTTGGCTGCGCGAGCGAGCGGCGCAGCGGCGGACAGCGAGCGAAGCGAGAGGCAGCACCGTCCCTGCTATACGAAAGCCCCATCCAGCCCTGTGCCACCCGGGGGGTTCCAGGGTGCTGAGATGGCTGACGTTTTGCTCCGCTCTCGACGGTCACCGCGCAATGCAAGAACAGGCCAAAAACTGGCCAAAACGGCCCAAAAACGGGCCAAAACTGGCCATTTTTGGCTGCACGAGCGAGCGGCGAGCGGCGGACAGCGAGCGAAGCGAGAGGCAGCACCGTCCCTGCTATACGAAAGCCCCATCCAGCCCTGTGCCACCCGGGGGGTTCCAGGGTGCTGAGATGGCTGACGTTTTGCTCCGCTCTCGACGGTCACCGCGCAATGCAAGAACAGGCCAAAAACTGGCCAAAACGGCCCAAAAACGGGCCAAAACTGGCCATTTTTGGCTGCACGAGCGAGCGGCGAGCGGCGGACAGCGAGCGAAGCGAGAGGCAGCACCGTCCCTGCTATACGAAAGCCCCATCCAGCCCTGTGCCACCCGGGGGGTTCCAGGGTGCTGAGATGGCTGACGTTTTGCTCCGCTCTCGACGGTCACCGCGCAATGCAAGAACAGGCCAAAAACTGGCCAAAACGGCCCAAAAACGGGCCAAAACTGGCCATTTTTGGCTGCACGAGCGAGCGGCGAGCGGCGGACAGCGAGCGAAGCGAGAGGCAGCACCGTCCCTGCTATACGAAAGCCCCATCCAGCCCTGTGCCACCCGGGGGGTTCCAGGGTGCTGAGATGGCTGACGTTTTGCTCCGCTCTCGACGGTCACCGCGCAATGCAAGAACAGGCCAAAAACTGGCCAAAACGGCCCAAAAACGGGCCAAAACTGGCCATTTTTGGCTGCACGAGCGAGCGGCGAGCGGCGGACAGCGAGCGAAGCGAGAGGCAGCACCGTCCCTGCTATACGAAAGCCCCATCCAGCCCTGTGCCACCCGGGGGGTTCCAGGGTGCTGAGATGGCTGACGTTTTGCTCCGCTCTCGACGGTCACCGCGCAATGCAAGAACAGGCCAAAAACTGGCCAAAACGGC
>NW_027020410.1:22500-27202 GCF_036884655.1 Musa acuminata AAA Group
ACTGGCCATTTTTGGCTGCGCGAGCGAGCGGCGAGCGGCGGACAGCGAGCGAAGCGAGAGGCAGCACCGTCCCTGCTATACGAAAGCCCCATCCAGCCCTGTGCCACCCGGGGGGTTCCAGGGTGCTGAGATGGCTGACGTTTTGCTCCGCTCTCGACGGTCACCGCGCAACGCAAGAACAGGCCAAAAACTGGCCAAAACGGCCCAAAAACGGGCCAAAACTGGCCATTTTTGGCTGCGCGAGCGAGCGGCGAGCGGCGGACAGCGAGCGAAGCGAGAGGCAGCACCGTCCCTGCTATACGAAAGCCCCATCCAGCCCTGTGCCACCCGGGGGGTTCCAGGGTGCTGAGATGGCTGACATTTTGCTCCGCTCACGACGGTCGCCGCGGCACACAAGAACAGCCCAAAAACAGGCCAAAACAGCCCAAAAACGGGCCAAAACTGGCCATTTTTGGCTGCGCGAGCGAGCAGCGAGCGGCGGACAGCGAGCGAAGCGAGAGGCAGCACCGTCCCTGCTATACGAAAGCCCCATCCAGCCCTGTGCCACCCGGGGGGTTCCAGGGTGCTGAGATGGCTGACGTTTTGCTCCGCTCACGACGGTCGCCGCGGCACGCAAGAACAGGCCAAAAACTGGCCAAAACAGCCCAAAAACGGGCCAAAACTGGCCATTTTTTGCTGCGCGAGCGAGCGGAGAGCGGCGAACAGCGAGCGAAGCGCGAGGCAGCACCGTCCCTGCTATACGAAAGCCCCATCCAGCCCTGTGCCACCCGGGGGGTTCCAGGGTGCTGAGATGGCTGACATTTTGCTCCGCTCACGACGGTCACCGCGCCACACAAGAACAGCCCAAAAACAGGCCAAAACAGCCCAAAAACGGGCCAAAACTGGCCATTTTTGGCTGCGCGAGCGAGCGGCGAGCGGCGAACAGCGAGCGAAGCGAGAGGCAGCACCGTCCCTGCTATACGAAAGCCCCATCCAGCCCTGTGCCACCCGGGGGGTTCCAGGGTGCTGAGATGGCTGACGTTTTGCTCCGCTCACGACGGTCACCGCACCACGCAAGAACAGGCCAAAAACTGGCCAAAACAGCCCAAAAACGGGCCAAAACTGGCCATTTTTGGCTGCTGCGCGAGCGAGCGGCGAGCGGCGAACAGCGAGCGAAGCGAGAGGCAGCACCGTCCCTGCTATACGAAAGCCCCATCCAGCCCTGTGCCACCCGGGGGGTTCCAGGGTGCTGAGATGGCTGACGTTTTGCTCCGCTCTCGACGGTCACCGCGCAATGCAAGAACAGGCCAAAAACTGGCCAAAACGGCCCAAAAACGGGCCAAAACTGGCCATTTTTGGCTGCGCGAGCGGCGAGCGGCGGACAGCGAGCGAAGCGAGAGGCAGCACCGTCCCTGCTATACGAAAGCCCCATCCAGCCCTGTGCCACCCGGGGGGTTCCAGGGTGCTGAGATGGCTGACGTTTTGCTCCGCTCTCGACGGTCACCGCGCAATGCAAGAACAGGCCAAAAACTGGCCAAAACGGCCCAAAAACGGGCCAAAACTGGCCATTTTTGGCTGCGCGAGCGAGCGGCGAGCGGCGGACAGCGAGCGAAGCGAGAGGCAGCACCGTCCCTGCTATACGAAAGCCCCATCCAGCCCTGTGCCACCCGGGGGGTTCCAGGGTGCTGAGATGGCTGACGTTTTGCTCCGCTCTCGACGGTCACCGCGCAATGCAAGAACAGGCCAAAAACTGGCCAAAACGGCCCAAAAACGGGCCAAAACTGGCCATTTTTGGCTGCACGAGCGAGCGGCGAGCGGCGGACAGCGAGCGAAGCGAGAGGCAGCACCGTCCCTGCTATACGAAAGCCCCATCCAGCCCTGTGCCACCCGGGGGGTTCCAGGGTGCTGAGATGGCTGACGTTTTGCTCCGCTCTCGACGGTCACCGCGCAATGCAAGAACAGGCCAAAAACTGGCCAAAACGGCCCAAAAACGGGCCAAAACTGGCCATTTTTGGCTGCACGAGCGAGCGGCGAGCGGCGGACAGCGAGCGAAGCGAGAGGCAGCACCGTCCCTGCTATACGAAAGCCCCATCCAGCCCTGTGCCACCCGGGGGGTTCCAGGGTGCTGAGATGGCTGACGTTTTGCTCCGCTCTCGACGGTCACCGCGCAATGCAAGAACAGGCCAAAAACTGGCCAAAACGGCCCAAAAACGGGCCAAAACTGGCCATTTTTGGCTGCACGAGCGAGCGGCGAGCGGCGGACAGCGAGCGAAGCGAGAGGCAGCACCGTCCCTGCTATACGAAAGCCCCATCCAGCCCTGTGCCACCCGGGGGGTTCCAGGGTGCTGAGATGGCTGACGTTTTGCTCCGCTCTCGACGGTCACCGCGCAATGCAAGAACAGGCCAAAAACTGGCCAAAACGGCCCAAAAACGGGCCAAAACTGGCCATTTTTGGCTGCACGAGCGAGCGGCGAGCGGCGGACAGCGAGCGAAGCGAGAGGCAGCACCGTCCCTGCTATACGAAAGCCCCATCCAGCCCTGTGCCACCCGGGGGGTTCCAGGGTGCTGAGATGGCTGACGTTTTGCTCCGCTCTCGACGGTCACCGCGCAATGCAAGAACAGGCCAAAAACTGGCCAAAACGGCCCAAAAACGGGCCAAAACTGGCCATTTTTGGCTGCGCGAGCGAGCGGCGAGCGGCGGACAGCGAGCGAAGCGAGAGGCAGCACCGTCCCTGCTATATACGAAAGCCCCATCCAGCCCTGTGCCACCCGGGGGGTTCCAGGGTGCTGAGATGGCTGACGTTTTGCTCCGCTCACGACGGTCACCGCACCACGCAAGAACGGACCATAAACAGGCCAAAACAGCCCAAAAACGGGCCAAAACTGGTCATTTTTGGCTGCGCGAGCGAGCGGCGAGCGGCGAACAGCGAGCGAAGCGTGAGGCAGCACCGTCCCTGCTATACGAAAGCCCCATCCAGCCCTGTGCCACCCGGGGGGTTCCAGGGTGCTGAGATGGCTGACGTTTTGCTCCGCTCACGACGGTCACCGCGCCATGCAAGAACGGACCAAAAACAGGCCAAAACAGCCCAAAAACGGGCCAAAACTGGCCATTTTTGGCTGAGCGAGCGAGCGGTGAGCGGCGAACAGCGAGCGAAGCGAGAGGCAGCACCGTCCCTGCTATACGAAAGCCCCATCCAGCCCTGTGCCACCCGGGGGGTTCCAGGGTGCTGAGATGGCTGACGTTTTGCTCCGCTCACGACGGTCGCCGTGCCACGCAAGAACGGACCAAAAACAGGCCAAAACAGCCCAAAAACGGGCCAAAACTGGCCATTTTAGGTTGCGCGAGCGAGCGGCGAGCGGCGAACAGCGAGCGAAGCGTGAGGCAGCACCGTCCCTGCTATACGAAAGCCCCATCCAGCCCTGTGCCACCCGGGGGGTTCCAAGGTGCTGAGATGGCTGACGTTTTGCTCCGCTCACGACGGTCACCGCGCCACGCCAGAACAGACCAAAAACAGGCCAAAACAGCCCAAAAACGGGCCAAAACTGGCCATTTTTGGCTGCGCGAGCGAGCGGCGAGCGGCGAACAGCGAGCGAAGCGAGAAGCAGCACCGTCCATGCTATACGAAAGCCCAATCTAGCAAAGAACAGCCCAAAAGGAGGCAAAAACGGGGCAAAAGGGGCAAAAACGGGGCAAAACTTGGCCATCTTTGGTCGAGCGGCGGAGAGCCAGCGAGCGAAGTGTGGGGGCAGGGCAGCACCTGCCCTGTGTTGTTATCTGAATGCCCCATCTCGCCCTGTGTTGTTATCTGAAGGCCCCATCAAGCACGCGAAAAGGGCGAAACAGGCCAAAACACGACGGTCTGTCGTCGAACGAAGTATGCAGACGGGTCAAGAGCAGCCTTGGTTGGGGTCATTGTATTGTCTGAACCCAAACCCAACTGTATACAGGTGAGGTGAGGTGAGGTGAGGTGAGGTGAGCTGCGAGGCTGGTGAAGAAGCAAGCGAGGGCATCGAGGCCAAGGTGTATTGGTTGCTTGCAGCTGCTGCTCCCCTGATATGACGGTGAGTTCAGGCAACAACGGTATGATATGACGGTGGGGATGCTGCCCGTGCTGCAGACGTGCCACTGGCACCGCAGCACGTTGGTTGGTGCTTGCGCCTGCACAGCAGCAACGAAGTGGTAACAATGCATCGACCTGTGCAGTGACAGCTCCGTGATTGCTTGCGCCACATCGAATCAAAGGCAGGCACTCGGTCGCCACGTGCAGCGGCTCGTGCATTGCTGAGCGCTGCTGCACTTGGACATCTCATCGAATCAAAGGCACTCCGAAGTTGAATGCATCCCGTCGGATATTTCGAGCGTTCGACTGTCGCTTTCAACCTCGTCAGCGTGGAGGGCAGTGAATTTGGGGGGGAGGGGGGGACGAATCCGTGCGACGCAGGGCTGGATCTCAGTGGATCGTGGCAGCAAGGCCACTCTACCACTTACAATGCCCCATCGCGTATTTAAGTCGTCTGCAAAGGATTCGGCCCGTCGTCCGTGCGGAATTTCACTTCCCGATGGCCACCCGTGGCTATACCACCGCGGGGGCTACACCGGCGACACGAGCCCATGGGGGCCGAAGGCCCCTACTGTGGGTCGGGAGGCGAACGACGGGCGAGAGCGCCGGTTGCTAGCTAGGATTCTGACTTAGAGGCGTTCAGTCATAATCCGACACACGGT
>NW_027020411.1:15000-17500 GCF_036884655.1 Musa acuminata AAA Group
CTGACGTTTTGCTCCGCTCTCGACGGTCACCGCGCAACGCAAGAACAGGCCAAAAACTGGCCAAAACGGCCCAAAAACGGGCCAAAACTGGCCATTTTTGGCTGCGCGAGCGAGCGGCGAGCGGCGGACAGCGAGCGAAGCGAGAGGCAGCACCGTCCCTGCTATACGAAAGCCCCATCCAGCCCTGTGCCACCCGGGGGGTTCCAGGGTGCTGAGATGGCTGACATTTTGCTCCGCTCACGACGGTCGCCGCGGCACACAAGAACAGCCCAAAAACAGGCCAAAACAGCCCAAAAACGGGCCAAAACTGGCCATTTTTGGCTGCGCGAGCGAGCAGCGAGCGGCGGACAGCGAGCGAAGCGAGAGGCAGCACCGTCCCTGCTATACGAAAGCCCCATCCAGCCCTGTGCCACCCGGGGGGTTCCAGGGTGCTGAGATGGCTGACGTTTTGCTCCGCTCACGACGGTCGCCGCGGCACGCAAGAACAGGCCAAAAACTGGCCAAAACAGCCCAAAAACGGGCCAAAACTGGCCATTTTTTGCTGCGCGAGCGAGCGGAGAGCGGCGAACAGCGAGCGAAGCGCGAGGCAGCACCGTCCCTGCTATACGAAAGCCCCATCCAGCCCTGTGCCACCCGGGGGGTTCCAGGGTGCTGAGATGGCTGACATTTTGCTCCGCTCACGACGGTCACCGCGCCACACAAGAACAGCCCAAAAACAGGCCAAAACAGCCCAAAAACGGGCCAAAACTGGCCATTTTTGGCTGCGCGAGCGAGCGGCGAGCGGCGAACAGCGAGCGAAGCGAGAGGCAGCACCGTCCCTGCTATACGAAAGCCCCATCCAGCCCTGTGCCACCCGGGGGGTTCCAGGGTGCTGAGATGGCTGACGTTTTGCTCCGCTCACGACGGTCACCGCACCACGCAAGAACAGGCCAAAAACTGGCCAAAACAGCCCAAAAACGGGCCAAAACTGGCCATTTTTGGCTGCGCGAGCGAGCGGCGAGCGGCGAACAGCGAGCGAAGCGAGAGGCAGCACCGTCCCTGCTATACGAAAGCCCCATCCAGCCCTGTGCCACCCGGGGGGTTCCAGGGTGCTGAGATGGCTGACGTTTTGCTCCGCTCTCGACGGTCACCGCGCAATGCAAGAACAGGCCAAAAACTGGCCAAAACGGCCCAAAAACGGGCCAAAACTGGCCATTTTTGGCTGCGCGAGCGGCGAGCGGCGGACAGCGAGCGAAGCGAGAGGCAGCACCGTCCCTGCTATACGAAAGCCCCATCCAGCCCTGTGCCACCCGGGGGGTTCCAGGGTGCTGAGATGGCTGACGTTTTGCTCCGCTCTCGACGGTCACCGCGCAATGCAAGAACAGGCCAAAAACTGGCCAAAACGGCCCAAAAACGGGCCAAAACTGGCCATTTTTGGCTGCGCGAGCGAGCGGCGAGCGGCGGACAGCGAGCGAAGCGAGAGGCAGCACCGTCCCTGCTATACGAAAGCCCCATCCAGCCCTGTGCCACCCGGGGGGTTCCAGGGTGCTGAGATGGCTGACGTTTTGCTCCGCTCTCGACGGTCACCGCGCAATGCAAGAACAGGCCAAAAACTGGCCAAAACGGCCCAAAAACGGGCCAAAACTGGCCATTTTTGGCTGCACGAGCGAGCGGCGAGCGGCGGACAGCGAGCGAAGCGAGAGGCAGCACCGTCCCTGCTATACGAAAGCCCCATCCAGCCCTGTGCCACCCGGGGGGTTCCAGGGTGCTGAGATGGCTGACGTTTTGCTCCGCTCTCGACGGTCACCGCGCAATGCAAGAACAGGCCAAAAACTGGCCAAAACGGCCCAAAAACGGGCCAAAACTGGCCATTTTTGGCTGCACGAGCGAGCGGCGAGCGGCGGACAGCGAGCGAAGCGAGAGGCAGCACCGTCCCTGCTATACGAAAGCCCCATCCAGCCCTGTGCCACCCGGGGGGTTCCAGGGTGCTGAGATGGCTGACGTTTTGCTCCGCTCTCGACGGTCACCGCGCAATGCAAGAACAGGCCAAAAACTGGCCAAAACGGCCCAAAAACGGGCCAAAACTGGCCATTTTTGGCTGCACGAGCGAGCGGCGAGCGGCGGACAGCGAGCGAAGCGAGAGGCAGCACCGTCCCTGCTATACGAAAGCCCCATCCAGCCCTGTGCCACCCGGGGGGTTCCAGGGTGCTGAGATGGCTGACGTTTTGCTCCGCTCTCGACGGTCACCGCGCAATGCAAGAACAGGCCAAAAACTGGCCAAAACGGCCCAAAAACGGGCCAAAACTGGCCATTTTTGGCTGCACGAGCGAGCGGCGAGCGGCGGACAGCGAGCGAAGCGAGAGGCAGCACCGTCCCTGCTATACGAAAGCCCCATCCAGCCCTGTGCCACCCGGGGGGTTCCAGGGTGCTGAGATGGCTGACGTTTTGCTCCGCTCTCGACGGTCACCGCGCAATGCAAGAACAGGCCAAAAACTGGCCAAAACGGCCCAAAAACGGGCCA
>NW_027020412.1:0-2500 GCF_036884655.1 Musa acuminata AAA Group
ACATGCCGACCCATTACCACAAGGGAAAGGGGGGCAACGATGGGAAGGCCGTCATCCGTCGAAGGGCGACTAAGAAAGCCAACGGATCATGTGCCAAGAGTCCGAAGACCCATGGTACATTCTTATCCACTGCATCCAAGAGCACTCACGTGAACACTGGAGCCACTCGAGATGAGAGGTCTGAGACATGCCATCGTTCGAGGACACACAAGGTGCACGGACATCGACACTCCTCATTCATATAGGACATGAGAAGTGGATAAGCGAGGTAAACAATGTCTATTTCCAAAGGAACTAGGTAGATTGTACAGGCAACACACGCATCTCCATTCAAATAGAGTGCCATTGAAGAGACTTGCAGCGTCGATGGTCAACTGCACAATAGCAGGGAGCCCACCGCGGCATACAAATCCATCACCGCTCACATGCCGACACAGTTACCCCATCGGACAACCCGTCGCCAACCACGAGTAACAAAGACTCAAGTGGCCGATCAAACAAGGCAATCGACGACAAGACACCGCCGTGCACGAAGAAGTACAAAGCAAGGCATTTTTGGCCACACAAGGAAGAAGAAGATTTGAAGCGAAGCAAAAATGGCCCAGAAACAGGCCCAAACAGCCCAAAAACGGGCCAAAACTGGCCATTTTTGGCTGCACGAGCGAGCGGGGAGCAGCGGACAGCGAGCGAAGCGAGAGGCAGCACCGTCCCTGCTATACGAAAGCCCCATCCAGCCCTGTGCCACCCGGGAGGTTCCAAGGTGTTGAGATGGCTGACATTTTGCTCCGCTAACGACGGTCGCCGCGCCACGCAAGAACAGCCCAAAAAGGGCCAAAACAGCCCAAAGAGGGGCCAAAACTGGCCATTTTTGGCTGCGCGAGCAAGCGGCGAGCGACGGACAGCAAGCAAAGCGAGAGGCAGCACAGTCCCTGCTATACGAAAGCCCCATCCAGCCCTGTGCCACCCGGGGGGTTCCAGGGTGCTGAGATGGCTGACATTTTGCTCCGCTCACGACGGTCACCGCGCAACGCAAGAACAGGCCAAAAACTTGCCAAAACGGCCCAAAAACGGGCCAAAACTGGCCATTTTTGGCTGCGCGAGCGAGCGGCGAACAGCGAGCGAAGCGAGAGGCAGCACCGTCCCTGCTATACGAAAGCCCCATCCAGCCCTGTGCCACCCGGGGGGTTCCAGGGTGCTGAGATGGCTGACATTTTGCTCCGCTCACGACGGTCACCGCGCGACGCAAGAACAGCCCAAAAACAGGCCAAAACGGCCCAAAAACGGGCCAAAACTGGCCATTTTTGGCTGCGCGAGCGAGCGGAGAGCGGCGGACAGCGAGCTAAGCGAGAGGCAGCACCGTCCCTGCTATACGAAAGCCCCATCCAGCCCTGTGCCACCCGGGGGGTTCCAGGGTGCTGAGATGGCTGACATTTTGCTCCGCTCACGACGGTCACCGCGCGACGCAAGAACAGCCCAAAAACAGGCCAAAACGGCCCAAAAACGGGCCAAAACTGGCCATTTTTGGCTGCGCGAGCGAGCAGCGAGCGGCGGACAGCGAGCGAAGCGAGAGGCATCACCGTCCCTGCTATACGAAAGCCCCATCCAGCCCTGTGCCACCCGGGGGGTTCCAGGGTGCTGAGATGGCTGACATTTTGCTCCGCTCAAGATGGTCACCGCGCAACGCAAAAACAGGCCAAAAACTGGCCAAAACGGGCCAAAACTGGCCATTTTTGGCTGCGCGAGCGAGCGGCGAGCGGCGGACAGCGAGCGAAGCGAGAGGCAGCACCGTCCCTGCTATACGAAAGCCCCATCCAGCCCTGTGCCACCCGGGGGGTTCCAGGGTGCTGAGATGGCTGACATTTTGCTCCGCTCACGACGGTCACCGCGCGACGCAAGAACAGGCCAAAAACTGGCCAAAACGGCCCAAAAACGGGCCAAAACTGGCCATTTTTGGCTGCGCGAGCGAGCGGCGAGCGGCGGACAACGAGCGAAGCGAGAGGCAGCACCATCCCTGCTATACGAAAGCCCCATCCAGCCCTGTGCCACCCGGGGGGTTCCAGGGTGCTGAGATGGCTGACATTTTGCTCCGCTCACGACGGTCACCGCGCGACGCAAGAACAGCCCAAAAACAGGCCAAAACGGCCCAAAAACGGGACAAAACTGGCCATTTTTGGCTGCGCGAGCGAGCGGCGAGCGGCGGACAGCGAGCTAAGCGAGAGGCAGCACCGTCCCTGCTATACGAAAGCCCCATCCAGCCCTGTGCCACCCGGGGGGTTCCAGGGTGCTGAGATGGCTGACATTTTGCTCCGCTCACGACGGTCACCGCGCGACGCAAGAACAGGCCAAAAACAGGCCAAAACGGCCCAAAAACGGGCCAAAACTGGCCATTTTTGGCTGCGTGAGCGAGCAGCGAGCGGCGGACAGCGAGCGAAGCGAGAGGCATCACCGTCCCTGCTATACGAAAGCCCCATCCAGCCCTGTGCCACCCGGGGGGTTCCAG
>NW_027020412.1:12500-15000 GCF_036884655.1 Musa acuminata AAA Group
AAAACGGCCCAAAAACGGGCCAAAACTGGCCATTTTTGGCTGCGCGAGCGAGCAGCGAGCGGCGGACAGCGAGCGAAGCGAGAGGCATCACCGTCCCTGCTATACGAAAGCCCCATCCAGCCCTGTGCCACCCGGGGGGTTCCAGGGTGCTGAGATGGCTGACATTTTGCTCCGCTCAAGATGGTCACCGCGCAACGCAAAAACAGGCCAAAAACTGGCCAAAACGGGCCAAAACTGGCCATTTTTGGCTGCGCGAGCGAGCGGCGAGCGGCGGACAGCGAGCGAAGCGAGAGGCAGCACCGTCCCTGCTATACGAAAGCCCCATCCAGCCCTGTGCCACCCGGGGGGTTCCAGGGTGCTGAGATGGCTGACATTTTGCTCCGCTCACGACGGTCACCGCGCGACGCAAGAACAGGCCAAAAACTGGCCAAAACGGCCCAAAAACGGGCCAAAACTGGCCATTTTTGGCTGCGCGAGCGAGCGGCGAGCGGCGGACAACGAGCGAAGCGAGAGGCAGCACCATCCCTGCTATACGAAAGCCCCATCCAGCCCTGTGCCACCCGGGGGGTTCCAGGGTGCTGAGATGGCTGA
Source organism: Musa acuminata AAA Group (assembly GCF_036884655.1). Classification (NCBI taxonomy): domain Eukaryota; kingdom Viridiplantae; phylum Streptophyta; class Magnoliopsida; order Zingiberales; family Musaceae; genus Musa; species Musa acuminata. The sequence continues at coordinate 13,092 of NW_027020412.1, forward strand.
CATTTTGCTCCGCTCACGACGGTCACCGCGCGACGCAAGAACAGCCCAAAAACAGGCCAAAACGGCCCAAAAACGGGACAAAACTGGCCATTTTTGGCTGCGCGAGCGAGCGGCGAGCGGCGGACAGCGAGCTAAGCGAGAGGCAGCACCGTCCCTGCTATACGAAAGCCCCATCCAGCCCTGTGCCACCCGGGGGGTTCCAGGGTGCTGAGATGGCTGACATTTTGCTCCGCTCACGACGGTCACCGCGCGACGCAAGAACAGGCCAAAAACAGGCCAAAACGGCCCAAAAACGGGCCAAAACTGGCCATTTTTGGCTGCGTGAGCGAGCAGCGAGCGGCGGACAGCGAGCGAAGCGAGAGGCATCACCGTCCCTGCTATACGAAAGCCCCATCCAGCCCTGTGCCACCCGGGGGGTTCCAGGGTGCTGAGATGGCTGACATTTTGCTCCGCTCAAGATGGTCACCGCGCAACGCAAAAACAGGCCAAAAACTGGCCAAAACGGGCCAAAACTGGCCATTTTTGGCTGCGCGAGCGAGCGGCGAGCGGCGAACAGCGAGCGAAGCGAGAGGCAGCACCGTCCCTGCTATACGAAAGCCCCATCCAGCCCTGTGCCACCCGGGGGGTTCCAGGGTGCTGAGATGGCTGACATTTTGCTCCGCTCACGACGGTCACCGCGCGACGCAAGAACAGGCCAAAAACTGGCCAAAACGGCCCAAAAACGGGCCAAAACTGGCCATTTTTGGCTGCGCGAGCGAGCGGCGAGCGGCGGACAGCGAGCGAAGCGAGAGGCAGCACCGTCCCTGCTATACGAAAGCCCCATCCAGCCCTGTGCCACCCGGGGGGTTCCAGGGTGCTGAGATGGCTGACATTTTGCTCCGCTCACGACGGTCACCGCGCGACGCAAGAACAGCCCAAAAACAGGCCAAAACGGCCCAAAAACGGGACAAAACTGGCCATTTTTGGCTGCGCGAGCGAGCGGCGAGCGGCGGACAGCGAGCGAAGCGAGAGGCAGCACCGTCCCTGCTATACGAAAGCCCCATCCAGCCCTGTGCCACCCGGGGGGTTCCAGGGTGCTGAGATGGCTGACATTTTGCTCCGCTCACGACGGTCACCGCGCGACGCAAGAACAGCCCAAAAACAGGCCAAAACGGCCCAAAAACGGGCCAAAACTGGCCATTTTTGGCTGCGCGAGCGAGCAGCGAGCGGCGGACAGCGAGCGAAGCGAGAGGCATCACCGTCCCTGCTATACGAAAGCCCCATCCAGCCCTGTGCCACCCGGGGGGTTCCAGGGTGCTGAGATGGCTGACATTTTGCTCCGCTCAAGATGGTCACCGCGCAACGCAAAAACAGGCCAAAAACTGGCCAAAACGGGCCAAAACTGGCCATTTTTGGCTGCGCGAGCGAGCGGCGAGCGGCGAACAGCGAGCGAAGCGAGAGGCAGCACCGTCCCTGCTATACGAAAGCCCCATCCAGCCCTGTGCCACCCGGGGGGTTCCAGGGTGCTGAGATGGCTGACATTTTGCTCCGCTCACGACGGTCACCGCGCGACGCAAGAACAGGCCAAAAACTGGCCAAAACGGCCCAAAAACGGGCCAAAACTGGCCATTTTTGGCTGCGCGAGCGAGCGGCGAGCGGCGGACAGCGAGCGAAGCGAGAGGCAGCACCGTCCCTGCTATACGAAAGCCCCATCCAGCCCTGTGCCACCCGGGGGGTTCCAGGGTGCTGAGATGGCTGACATTTTGCTCCGCTCACGACGGTCACCGCGCGACGCAAGAACAGGCCAAAAACTGGCCAAAACGGCCCAAAAACGGGACAAAACTGGCCATTTTTGGCTGCGCGAGGGAGCGGCGAGCGGCGGACAGCGAGCGAAGCGAGAGGCAGCACCGTCCCTGCTATACGAAAGCCC
>NW_027020413.1:5000-7500 GCF_036884655.1 Musa acuminata AAA Group
GGTTCCAGGGTGCTGAGATGGCTGACATTTTGCTCCGCTCACGACGGTCACCGCGCCACACAAGAACAGCCCAAAAACAGGCCAAAACAGCCCAAAAACGGGCCAAAACTGGCCATTTTTGGCTGCGCGAGCGAGCGGCGAGCGGCGAACAGCGAGCGAAGCGAGAGGCAGCACCGTCCCTGCTATACGAAAGCCCCATCCAGCCCTGTGCCACCCGGGGGGTTCCAGGGTGCTGAGATGGCTGACGTTTTGCTCCGCTCACGACGGTCACCGCACCACGCAAGAACAGGCCAAAAACTGGCCAAAACAGCCCAAAAACGGGCCAAAACTGGCCATTTTTGGCTGCGCGAGCGAGCGGCGAGCGGCGAACAGCGAGCGAAGCGAGAGGCAGCACCGTCCCTGCTATACGAAAGCCCCATCCAGCCCTGTGCCACCCGGGGGGTTCCAGGGTGCTGAGATGGCTGACGTTTTGCTCCGCTCTCGACGGTCACCGCGCAATGCAAGAACAGGCCAAAAACTGGCCAAAACGGCCCAAAAACGGGCCAAAACTGGCCATTTTTGGCTGCGCGAGCGGCGAGCGGCGGACAGCGAGCGAAGCGAGAGGCAGCACCGTCCCTGCTATACGAAAGCCCCATCCAGCCCTGTGCCACCCGGGGGGTTCCAGGGTGCTGAGATGGCTGACGTTTTGCTCCGCTCTCGACGGTCACCGCGCAATGCAAGAACAGGCCAAAAACTGGCCAAAACGGCCCAAAAACGGGCCAAAACTGGCCATTTTTGGCTGCGCGAGCGAGCGGCGAGCGGCGGACAGCGAGCGAAGCGAGAGGCAGCACCGTCCCTGCTATACGAAAGCCCCATCCAGCCCTGTGCCACCCGGGGGGTTCCAGGGTGCTGAGATGGCTGACGTTTTGCTCCGCTCTCGACGGTCACCGCGCAATGCAAGAACAGGCCAAAAACTGGCCAAAACGGCCCAAAAACGGGCCAAAACTGGCCATTTTTGGCTGCACGAGCGAGCGGCGAGCGGCGGACAGCGAGCGAAGCGAGAGGCAGCACCGTCCCTGCTATACGAAAGCCCCATCCAGCCCTGTGCCACCCGGGGGGTTCCAGGGTGCTGAGATGGCTGACGTTTTGCTCCGCTCTCGACGGTCACCGCGCAATGCAAGAACAGGCCAAAAACTGGCCAAAACGGCCCAAAAACGGGCCAAAACTGGCCATTTTTGGCTGCACGAGCGAGCGGCGAGCGGCGGACAGCGAGCGAAGCGAGAGGCAGCACCGTCCCTGCTATACGAAAGCCCCATCCAGCCCTGTGCCACCCGGGGGGTTCCAGGGTGCTGAGATGGCTGACGTTTTGCTCCGCTCTCGACGGTCACCGCGCAATGCAAGAACAGGCCAAAAACTGGCCAAAACGGCCCAAAAACGGGCCAAAACTGGCCATTTTTGGCTGCACGAGCGAGCGGCGAGCGGCGGACAGCGAGCGAAGCGAGAGGCAGCACCGTCCCTGCTATACGAAAGCCCCATCCAGCCCTGTGCCACCCGGGGGGTTCCAGGGTGCTGAGATGGCTGACGTTTTGCTCCGCTCTCGACGGTCACCGCGCAATGCAAGAACAGGCCAAAAACTGGCCAAAACGGCCCAAAAACGGGCCAAAACTGGCCATTTTTGGCTGCACGAGCGAGCGGCGAGCGGCGGACAGCGAGCGAAGCGAGAGGCAGCACCGTCCCTGCTATACGAAAGCCCCATCCAGCCCTGTGCCACCCGGGGGGTTCCAGGGTGCTGAGATGGCTGACGTTTTGCTCCGCTCTCGACGGTCACCGCGCAATGCAAGAACAGGCCAAAAACTGGCCAAAACGGCCCAAAAACGGGCCAAAACTGGCCATTTTTGGCTGCGCGAGCGAGCGGCGAGCGGCGGACAGCGAGCGAAGCGAGAGGCAGCACCGTCCCTGCTATATACGAAAGCCCCATCCAGCCCTGTGCCACCCGGGGGGTTCCAGGGTGCTGAGATGGCTGACGTTTTGCTCCGCTCACGACGGTCACCGCACCACGCAAGAACGGACCATAAACAGGCCAAAACAGCCCAAAAACGGGCCAAAACTGGTCATTTTTGGCTGCGCGATGCGAGCGGCGAGCGGCGAACAGCGAGCGAAGCGTGAGGCAGCACCGTCCCTGCTATACGAAAGCCCCATCCAGCCCTGTGCCACCCGGGGGGTTCCAGGGTGCTGAGATGGCTGACGTTTTGCTCCGCTCACGACGGTCACCGCGCCATGCAAGAACGGACCAAAAACAGGCCAAAACAGCCCAAAAACGGGCCAAAACTGGCCATTTTTGGCTGAGCGAGCGAGCGGTGAGCGGCGAACAGCGAGCGAAGCGAGAGGCAGCACCGTCCCTGCTATACGAAAGCCCCATCCAGCCCTGTGCCACCCGGGGGGTTCCAGGGTGCTGAGATGGCTGACGTTTTGCTCCGCTCACGACGGTCGCCGTGCCACGCAAGAACGGACCAAAAACAGG
>NW_027020413.1:27500-30000 GCF_036884655.1 Musa acuminata AAA Group
AAACTGGCCATTTTTTGCTGCGCGAGCGAGCGGAGAGCGGCGAACAGCGAGCGAAGCGCGAGGCAGCACCGTCCCTGCTATACGAAAGCCCCATCCAGCCCTGTGCCACCCGGGGGGTTCCAGGGTGCTGAGATGGCTGACATTTTGCTCCGCTCACGACGGTCACCGCGCCACACAAGAACAGCCCAAAAACAGGCCAAAACAGCCCAAAAACGGGCCAAAACTGGCCATTTTTGGCTGCGCGAGCGAGCGGCGAGCGGCGAACAGCGAGCGAAGCGAGAGGCAGCACCGTCCCTGCTATACGAAAGCCCCATCCAGCCCTGTGCCACCCGGGGGGTTCCAGGGTGCTGAGATGGCTGACGTTTTGCTCCGCTCACGACGGTCACCGCACCACGCAAGAACAGGCCAAAAACTGGCCAAAACAGCCCAAAAACGGGCCAAAACTGGCCATTTTTGGCTGCGCGAGCGAGCGGCGAGCGGCGAACAGCGAGCGAAGCGAGAGGCAGCACCGTCCCTGCTATACGAAAGCCCCATCCAGCCCTGTGCCACCCGGGGGGTTCCAGGGTGCTGAGATGGCTGACGTTTTGCTCCGCTCTCGACGGTCACCGCGCAATGCAAGAACAGGCCAAAAACTGGCCAAAACGGCCCAAAAACGGGCCAAAACTGGCCATTTTTGGCTGCGCGAGCGGCGAGCGGCGGACAGCGAGCGAAGCGAGAGGCAGCACCGTCCCTGCTATACGAAAGCCCCATCCAGCCCTGTGCCACCCGGGGGGTTCCAGGGTGCTGAGATGGCTGACGTTTTGCTCCGCTCTCGACGGTCACCGCGCAATGCAAGAACAGGCCAAAAACTGGCCAAAACGGCCCAAAAACGGGCCAAAACTGGCCATTTTTGGCTGCGCGAGCGAGCGGCGAGCGGCGGACAGCGAGCGAAGCGAGAGGCAGCACCGTCCCTGCTATACGAAAGCCCCATCCAGCCCTGTGCCACCCGGGGGGTTCCAGGGTGCTGAGATGGCTGACGTTTTGCTCCGCTCTCGACGGTCACCGCGCAATGCAAGAACAGGCCAAAAACTGGCCAAAACGGCCCAAAAACGGGCCAAAACTGGCCATTTTTGGCTGCACGAGCGAGCGGCGAGCGGCGGACAGCGAGCGAAGCGAGAGGCAGCACCGTCCCTGCTATACGAAAGCCCCATCCAGCCCTGTGCCACCCGGGGGGTTCCAGGGTGCTGAGATGGCTGACGTTTTGCTCCGCTCTCGACGGTCACCGCGCAATGCAAGAACAGGCCAAAAACTGGCCAAAACGGCCCAAAAACGGGCCAAAACTGGCCATTTTTGGCTGCACGAGCGAGCGGCGAGCGGCGGACAGCGAGCGAAGCGAGAGGCAGCACCGTCCCTGCTATACGAAAGCCCCATCCAGCCCTGTGCCACCCGGGGGGTTCCAGGGTGCTGAGATGGCTGACGTTTTGCTCCGCTCTCGACGGTCACCGCGCAATGCAAGAACAGGCCAAAAACTGGCCAAAACGGCCCAAAAACGGGCCAAAACTGGCCATTTTTGGCTGCACGAGCGAGCGGCGAGCGGCGGACAGCGAGCGAAGCGAGAGGCAGCACCGTCCCTGCTATACGAAAGCCCCATCCAGCCCTGTGCCACCCGGGGGGTTCCAGGGTGCTGAGATGGCTGACGTTTTGCTCCGCTCTCGACGGTCACCGCGCAATGCAAGAACAGGCCAAAAACTGGCCAAAACGGCCCAAAAACGGGCCAAAACTGGCCATTTTTGGCTGCACGAGCGAGCGGCGAGCGGCGGACAGCGAGCGAAGCGAGAGGCAGCACCGTCCCTGCTATACGAAAGCCCCATCCAGCCCTGTGCCACCCGGGGGGTTCCAGGGTGCTGAGATGGCTGACGTTTTGCTCCGCTCTCGACGGTCACCGCGCAATGCAAGAACAGGCCAAAAACTGGCCAAAACGGCCCAAAAACGGGCCAAAACTGGCCATTTTTGGCTGCGCAAGCGAGCGGCGAGCGGCGGACAGCGAGCGAAGCGAGAGGCAGCACCGTCCCTGCTATATACGAAAGCCCCATCCAGCCCTGTGCCACCCGGGGGGTTCCAGGGTGCTGAGATGGCTGACGTTTTGCTCCGCTCACGACGGTCACCGCACCACGCAAGAACGGACCATAAACAGGCCAAAACAGCCCAAAAACGGGCCAAAACTGGTCATTTTTGGCTGCGCGAGCGAGCGGCGAGCGGCGAACAGCGAGCGAAGCGTGAGGCAGCACCGTCCCTGCTATACGAAAGCCCCATCCAGCCCTGTGCCACCCGGGGGGTTCCAGGGTGCTGAGATGGCTGACGTTTTGCTCCGCTCACGACGGTCACCGCGCCATGCAAGAACGGACCAAAAACAGGCCAAAACAGCCCAAAAACGGGCCAAAACTGGCCATTTTTGGCTGAGCGAGCGAGCGGTGAGCGGCGAACAGCGAGCGAAGCGAGAGGCAGCACCGTCCCTGCTATA
>NW_027020413.1:50000-52500 GCF_036884655.1 Musa acuminata AAA Group
CCACCCGGGGGGTTCCAGGGTGCTGAGATGGCTGACGTTTTGCTCCGCTCACGACGGTCGCCGCGGCACGCAAGAACAGGCCAAAAACTGGCCAAAACAGCCCAAAAACGGGCCAAAACTGGCCATTTTTTGCTGCGCGAGCGAGCGGAGAGCGGCGAACAGCGAGCGAAGCGCGAGGCAGCACCGTCCCTGCTATACGAAAGCCCCATCCAGCCCTGTGCCACCCGGGGGGTTCCAGGGTGCTGAGATGGCTGACATTTTGCTCCGCTCACGACGGTCACCGCGCCACACAAGAACAGCCCAAAAACAGGCCAAAACAGCCCAAAAACGGGCCAAAACTGGCCATTTTTGGCTGCGCGAGCGAGCGGCGAGCGGCGAACAGCGAGCGAAGCGAGAGGCAGCACCGTCCCTGCTATACGAAAGCCCCATCCAGCCCTGTGCCACCCGGGGGGTTCCAGGGTGCTGAGATGGCTGACGTTTTGCTCCGCTCACGACGGTCACCGCACCACGCAAGAACAGGCCAAAAACTGGCCAAAACAGCCCAAAAACGGGCCAAAACTGGCCATTTTTGGCTGCGCGAGCGAGCGGCGAGCGGCGAACAGCGAGCGAAGCGAGAGGCAGCACCGTCCCTGCTATACGAAAGCCCCATCCAGCCCTGTGCCACCCGGGGGGTTCCAGGGTGCTGAGATGGCTGACGTTTTGCTCCGCTCTCGACGGTCACCGCGCAATGCAAGAACAGGCCAAAAACTGGCCAAAACGGCCCAAAAACGGGCCAAAACTGGCCATTTTTGGCTGCGCGAGCGGCGAGCGGCGGACAGCGAGCGAAGCGAGAGGCAGCACCGTCCCTGCTATACGAAAGCCCCATCCAGCCCTGTGCCACCCGGGGGGTTCCAGGGTGCTGAGATGGCTGACGTTTTGCTCCGCTCTCGACGGTCACCGCGCAATGCAAGAACAGGCCAAAAACTGGCCAAAACGGCCCAAAAACGGGCCAAAACTGGCCATTTTTGGCTGCGCGAGCGAGCGGCGAGCGGCGGACAGCGAGCGAAGCGAGAGGCAGCACCGTCCCTGCTATACGAAAGCCCCATCCAGCCCTGTGCCACCCGGGGGGTTCCAGGGTGCTGAGATGGCTGACGTTTTGCTCCGCTCTCGACGGTCACCGCGCAATGCAAGAACAGGCCAAAAACTGGCCAAAACGGCCCAAAAACGGGCCAAAACTGGCCATTTTTGGCTGCACGAGCGAGCGGCGAGCGGCGGACAGCGAGCGAAGCGAGAGGCAGCACCGTCCCTGCTATACGAAAGCCCCATCCAGCCCTGTGCCACCCGGGGGGTTCCAGGGTGCTGAGATGGCTGACGTTTTGCTCCGCTCTCGACGGTCACCGCGCAATGCAAGAACAGGCCAAAAACTGGCCAAAACGGCCCAAAAACGGGCCAAAACTGGCCATTTTTGGCTGCACGAGCGAGCGGCGAGCGGCGGACAGCGAGCGAAGCGAGAGGCAGCACCGTCCCTGCTATACGAAAGCCCCATCCAGCCCTGTGCCACCCGGGGGGTTCCAGGGTGCTGAGATGGCTGACGTTTTGCTCCGCTCTCGACGGTCACCGCGCAATGCAAGAACAGGCCAAAAACTGGCCAAAACGGCCCAAAAACGGGCCAAAACTGGCCATTTTTGGCTGCACGAGCGAGCGGCGAGCGGCGGACAGCGAGCGAAGCGAGAGGCAGCACCGTCCCTGCTATACGAAAGCCCCATCCAGCCCTGTGCCACCCGGGGGGTTCCAGGGTGCTGAGATGGCTGACGTTTTGCTCCGCTCTCGACGGTCACCGCGCAATGCAAGAACAGGCCAAAAACTGGCCAAAACGGCCCAAAAACGGGCCAAAACTGGCCATTTTTGGCTGCACGAGCGAGCGGCGAGCGGCGGACAGCGAGCGAAGCGAGAGGCAGCACCGTCCCTGCTATACGAAAGCCCCATCCAGCCCTGTGCCACCCGGGGGGTTCCAGGGTGCTGAGATGGCTGACGTTTTGCTCCGCTCTCGACGGTCACCGCGCAATGCAAGAACAGGCCAAAAACTGGCCAAAACGGCCCAAAAACGGGCCAAAACTGGCCATTTTTGGCTGCGCGAGCGAGCGGCGAGCGGCGGACAGCGAGCGAAGCGAGAGGCAGCACCGTCCCTGCTATATACGAAAGCCCCATCCAGCCCTGTGCCACCCGGGGGGTTCCAGGGTGCTGAGATGGCTGACGTTTTGCTCCGCTCACGACGGTCACCGCACCACGCAAGAACGGACCATAAACAGGCCAAAACAGCCCAAAAACGGGCCAAAACTGGTCATTTTTGGCTGCGCGAGCGAGCGGCGAGCGGCGAACAGCGAGCGAAGCGTGAGGCAGCACCGTCCCTGCTATACGAAAGCCCCATCCAGCCCTGTGCCACCCGGGGGGTTCCAGGGTGCTGAGATGGCTGACGTTTTGCTCCGCTCACGACGGTCACCGCGCCATGCAAGAACGGACC
>NW_027020413.1:72500-75000 GCF_036884655.1 Musa acuminata AAA Group
CAAAACTGGCCATTTTTGGCTGCGCGAGCGAGCAGCGAGCGGCGGACAGCGAGCGAAGCGAGAGGCAGCACCGTCCCTGCTATACGAAAGCCCCATCCAGCCCTGTGCCACCCGGGGGGTTCCAGGGTGCTGAGATGGCTGACGTTTTGCTCCGCTCACGACGGTCGCCGCGGCACGCAAGAACAGGCCAAAAACTGGCCAAAACAGCCCAAAAACGGGCCAAAACTGGCCATTTTTTGCTGCGCGAGCGAGCGGAGAGCGGCGAACAGCGAGCGAAGCGCGAGGCAGCACCGTCCCTGCTATACGAAAGCCCCATCCAGCCCTGTGCCACCCGGGGGGTTCCAGGGTGCTGAGATGGCTGACATTTTGCTCCGCTCACGACGGTCACCGCGCCACACAAGAACAGCCCAAAAACAGGCCAAAACAGCCCAAAAACGGGCCAAAACTGGCCATTTTTGGCTGCGCGAGCGAGCGGCGAGCGGCGAACAGCGAGCGAAGCGAGAGGCAGCACCGTCCCTGCTATACGAAAGCCCCATCCAGCCCTGTGCCACCCGGGGGGTTCCAGGGTGCTGAGATGGCTGACGTTTTGCTCCGCTCACGACGGTCACCGCACCACGCAAGAACAGGCCAAAAACTGGCCAAAACAGCCCAAAAACGGGCCAAAACTGGCCATTTTTGGCTGCGCGAGCGAGCGGCGAGCGGCGAACAGCGAGCGAAGCGAGAGGCAGCACCGTCCCTGCTATACGAAAGCCCCATCCAGCCCTGTGCCACCCGGGGGGTTCCAGGGTGCTGAGATGGCTGACGTTTTGCTCCGCTCTCGACGGTCACCGCGCAATGCAAGAACAGGCCAAAAACTGGCCAAAACGGCCCAAAAACGGGCCAAAACTGGCCATTTTTGGCTGCGCGAGCGGCGAGCGGCGGACAGCGAGCGAAGCGAGAGGCAGCACCGTCCCTGCTATACGAAAGCCCCATCCAGCCCTGTGCCACCCGGGGGGTTCCAGGGTGCTGAGATGGCTGACGTTTTGCTCCGCTCTCGACGGTCACCGCGCAATGCAAGAACAGGCCAAAAACTGGCCAAAACGGCCCAAAAACGGGCCAAAACTGGCCATTTTTGGCTGCGCGAGCGAGCGGCGAGCGGCGGACAGCGAGCGAAGCGAGAGGCAGCACCGTCCCTGCTATACGAAAGCCCCATCCAGCCCTGTGCCACCCGGGGGGTTCCAGGGTGCTGAGATGGCTGACGTTTTGCTCCGCTCTCGACGGTCACCGCGCAATGCAAGAACAGGCCAAAAACTGGCCAAAACGGCCCAAAAACGGGCCAAAACTGGCCATTTTTGGCTGCACGAGCGAGCGGCGAGCGGCGGACAGCGAGCGAAGCGAGAGGCAGCACCGTCCCTGCTATACGAAAGCCCCATCCAGCCCTGTGCCACCCGGGGGGTTCCAGGGTGCTGAGATGGCTGACGTTTTGCTCCGCTCTCGACGGTCACCGCGCAATGCAAGAACAGGCCAAAAACTGGCCAAAACGGCCCAAAAACGGGCCAAAACTGGCCATTTTTGGCTGCACGAGCGAGCGGCGAGCGGCGGACAGCGAGCGAAGCGAGAGGCAGCACCGTCCCTGCTATACGAAAGCCTCAATCCAGCCCTGTGCCACCCGGGGGGTTCCAGGGTGCTGAGATGGCTGACGTTTTGCTCCGCTCTCGACGGTCACCGCGCAATGCAAGAACAGGCCAAAAACTGGCCAAAACGGCCCAAAAACGGGCCAAAACTGGCCATTTTTGGCTGCACGAGCGAGCGGCGAGCGGCGGACAGCGAGCGAAGCGAGAGGCAGCACCGTCCCTGCTATACGAAAGCCCCATCCAGCCCTGTGCCACCCGGGGGGTTCCAGGGTGCTGAGATGGCTGACGTTTTGCTCCGCTCTCGACGGTCACCGCGCAATGCAAGAACAGGCCAAAAACTGGCCAAAACGGCCCAAAAACGGGCCAAAACTGGCCATTTTTGGCTGCACGAGCGAGCGGCGAGCGGCGGACAGCGAGCGAAGCGAGAGGCAGCACCGTCCCTGCTATACGAAAGCCCCATCCAGCCCTGTGCCACCCGGGGGGTTCCAGGGTGCTGAGATGGCTGACGTTTTGCTCCGCTCTCGACGGTCACCGCGCAATGCAAGAACAGGCCAAAAACTGGCCAAAACGGCCCAAAAACGGGCCAAAACTGGCCATTTTTGGCTGCGCGAGCGAGCGGCGAGCGGCGGACAGCGAGCGAAGCGAGAGGCAGCACCGTCCCTGCTATATACGAAAGCCCCATCCAGCCCTGTGCCACCCGGGGGGTTCCAGGGTGCTGAGATGGCTGACGTTTTGCTCCGCTCACGACGGTCACCGCACCACGCAAGAACGGACCATAAACAGGCCAAAACAGCCCAAAAACGGGCCAAAACTGGTCATTTTTGGCTGCGCGAGCGAGCGGCGAGCGGCGAACAGCGAGCGAAGCGTGAGGCAGCACCGTCCCTGCT
>NW_027020413.1:95000-97500 GCF_036884655.1 Musa acuminata AAA Group
TGCCACCCGGGGGGTTCCAGGGTGCTGAGATGGCTGACATTTTGCTCCGCTCACGACGGTCGCCGCGGCACACAAGAACAGCCCAAAAACAGGCCAAAACAGCCCAAAAACGGGCCAAAACTGGCCATTTTTGGCTGCGCGAGCGAGCAGCGAGCGGCGGACAGCGAGCGAAGCGAGAGGCAGCACCGTCCCTGCTATACGAAAGCCCCATCCAGCCCTGTGCCACCCGGGGGGTTCCAGGGTGCTGAGATGGCTGACGTTTTGCTCCGCTCACGACGGTCGCCGCGGCACGCAAGAACAGGCCAAAAACTGGCCAAAACAGCCCAAAAACGGGCCAAAACTGGCCATTTTTTGCTGCGCGAGCGAGCGGAGAGCGGCGAACAGCGAGCGAAGCGCGAGGCAGCACCGTCCCTGCTATACGAAAGCCCCATCCAGCCCTGTGCCACCCGGGGGGTTCCAGGGTGCTGAGATGGCTGACATTTTGCTCCGCTCACGACGGTCACCGCGCCACACAAGAACAGCCCAAAAACAGGCCAAAACAGCCCAAAAACGGGCCAAAACTGGCCATTTTTGGCTGCGCGAGCGAGCGGCGAGCGGCGAACAGCGAGCGAAGCGAGAGGCAGCACCGTCCCTGCTATACGAAAGCCCCATCCAGCCCTGTGCCACCCGGGGGGTTCCAGGGTGCTGAGATGGCTGACGTTTTGCTCCGCTCACGACGGTCACCGCACCACGCAAGAACAGGCCAAAAACTGGCCAAAACAGCCCAAAAACGGGCCAAAACTGGCCATTTTTGGCTGCGCGAGCGAGCGGCGAGCGGCGAACAGCGAGCGAAGCGAGAGGCAGCACCGTCCCTGCTATACGAAAGCCCCATCCAGCCCTGTGCCACCCGGGGGGTTCCAGGGTGCTGAGATGGCTGACGTTTTGCTCCGCTCTCGACGGTCACCGCGCAATGCAAGAACAGGCCAAAAACTGGCCAAAACGGCCCAAAAACGGGCCAAAACTGGCCATTTTTGGCTGCGCGAGCGGCGAGCGGCGGACAGCGAGCGAAGCGAGAGGCAGCACCGTCCCTGCTATACGAAAGCCCCATCCAGCCCTGTGCCACCCGGGGGGTTCCAGGGTGCTGAGATGGCTGACGTTTTGCTCCGCTCTCGACGGTCACCGCGCAATGCAAGAACAGGCCAAAAACTGGCCAAAACGGCCCAAAAACGGGCCAAAACTGGCCATTTTTGGCTGCGCGAGCGAGCGGCGAGCGGCGGACAGCGAGCGAAGCGAGAGGCAGCACCGTCCCTGCTATACGAAAGCCCCATCCAGCCCTGTGCCACCCGGGGGGTTCCAGGGTGCTGAGATGGCTGACGTTTTGCTCCGCTCTCGACGGTCACCGCGCAATGCAAGAACAGGCCAAAAACTGGCCAAAACGGCCCAAAAACGGGCCAAAACTGGCCATTTTTGGCTGCACGAGCGAGCGGCGAGCGGCGGACAGCGAGCGAAGCGAGAGGCAGCACCGTCCCTGCTATACGAAAGCCCCATCCAGCCCTGTGCCACCCGGGGGGTTCCAGGGTGCTGAGATGGCTGACGTTTTGCTCCGCTCTCGACGGTCACCGCGCAATGCAAGAACAGGCCATAAACTGGCCAAAACGGCCCAAAAACGGGCCAAAACTGGCCATTTTTGGCTGCACGAGCGAGCGGCGAGCGGCGGACAGCGAGCGAAGCGAGAGGCAGCACCGTCCCTGCTATACGAAAGCCCCATCCAGCCCTGTGCCACCCGGGGGGTTCCAGGGTGCTGAGATGGCTGACGTTTTGCTCCGCTCTCGACGGTCACCGCGCAATGCAAGAACAGGCCAAAAACTGGCCAAAACGGCCCAAAAACGGGCCAAAACTGGCCATTTTTGGCTGCACGAGCGAGCGGCGAGCGGCGGACAGCGAGCGAAGCGAGAGGCAGCACCGTCCCTGCTATACGAAAGCCCCATCCAGCCCTGTGCCACCCGGGGGGTTCCAGGGTGCTGAGATGGCTGACGTTTTGCTCCGCTCTCGACGGTCACCGCGCAATGCAAGAACAGGCCAAAAACTGGCCAAAACGGCCCAAAAACGGGCCAAAACTGGCCATTTTTGGCTGCACGAGCGAGCGGCGAGCGGCGGACAGCGAGCGAAGCGAGAGGCAGCACCGTCCCTGCTATACGAAAGCCCCATCCAGCCCTGTGCCACCCGGGGGGTTCCAGGGTGCTGAGATGGCTGACGTTTTGCTCCGCTCTCGACGGTCACCGCGCAATGCAAGAACAGGCCAAAAACTGGCCAAAACGGCCCAAAAACGGGCCAAAACTGGCCATTTTTGGCTGCGCGAGCGAGCGGCGAGCGGCGGACAGCGAGCGAAGCGAGAGGCAGCACCGTCCCTGCTATATACGAAAGCCCCATCCAGCCCTGTGCCACCCGGGGGGTTCCAGGGTGCTGAGATGGCTGACGTTTTGCTCCGCTCACGACGGTCACCGCACCACGCAAGAACGGA
>NW_027020413.1:117500-125000 GCF_036884655.1 Musa acuminata AAA Group
AAAACGGGCCAAAACTGGCCATTTTTGGCTGCGCGAGCGAGCGGCGAGCGGCGGACAGCGAGCGAAGCGAGAGGCAGCACCGTCCCTGCTATACGAAAGCCCCATCCAGCCCTGTGCCACCCGGGGGGTTCCAGGGTGCTGAGATGGCTGACATTTTGCTCCGCTCACGACGGTCGCCGCGGCACACAAGAACAGCCCAAAAACAGGCCAAAACAGCCCAAAAACGGGCCAAAACTGGCCATTTTTGGCTGCGCGAGCGAGCAGCGAGCGGCGGACAGCGAGCGAAGCGAGAGGCAGCACCGTCCCTGCTATACGAAAGCCCCATCCAGCCCTGTGCCACCCGGGGGGTTCCAGGGTGCTGAGATGGCTGACGTTTTGCTCCGCTCACGACGGTCGCCGCGGCACGCAAGAACAGGCCAAAAACTGGCCAAAACAGCCCAAAAACGGGCCAAAACTGGCCATTTTTTGCTGCGCGAGCGAGCGGAGAGCGGCGAACAGCGAGCGAAGCGCGAGGCAGCACCGTCCCTGCTATACGAAAGCCCCATCCAGCCCTGTGCCACCCGGGGGGTTCCAGGGTGCTGAGATGGCTGACATTTTGCTCCGCTCACGACGGTCACCGCGCCACACAAGAACAGCCCAAAAACAGGCCAAAACAGCCCAAAAACGGGCCAAAACTGGCCATTTTTGGCTGCGCGAGCGAGCGGCGAGCGGCGAACAGCGAGCGAAGCGAGAGGCAGCACCGTCCCTGCTATACGAAAGCCCCATCCAGCCCTGTGCCACCCGGGGGGTTCCAGGGTGCTGAGATGGCTGACGTTTTGCTCCGCTCACGACGGTCACCGCACCACGCAAGAACAGGCCAAAAACTGGCCAAAACAGCCCAAAAACGGGCCAAAACTGGCCATTTTTGGCTGCGCGAGCGAGCGGCGAGCGGCGAACAGCGAGCGAAGCGAGAGGCAGCACCGTCCCTGCTATACGAAAGCCCCATCCAGCCCTGTGCCACCCGGGGGGTTCCAGGGTGCTGAGATGGCTGACGTTTTGCTCCGCTCTCGACGGTCACCGCGCAATGCAAGAACAGGCCAAAAACTGGCCAAAACGGCCCAAAAACGGGCCAAAACTGGCCATTTTTGGCTGCGCGAGCGGCGAGCGGCGGACAGCGAGCGAAGCGAGAGGCAGCACCGTCCCTGCTATACGAAAGCCCCATCCAGCCCTGTGCCACCCGGGGGGTTCCAGGGTGCTGAGATGGCTGACGTTTTGCTCCGCTCTCGACGGTCACCGCGCAATGCAAGAACAGGCCAAAAACTGGCCAAAACGGCCCAAAAACGGGCCAAAACTGGCCATTTTTGGCTGCGCGAGCGAGCGGCGAGCGGCGGACAGCGAGCGAAGCGAGAGGCAGCACCGTCCCTGCTATACGAAAGCCCCATCCAGCCCTGTGCCACCCGGGGGGTTCCAGGGTGCTGAGATGGCTGACGTTTTGCTCCGCTCTCGACGGTCACCGCGCAATGCAAGAACAGGCCAAAAACTGGCCAAAACGGCCCAAAAACGGGCCAAAACTGGCCATTTTTGGCTGCACGAGCGAGCGGCGAGCGGCGGACAGCGAGCGAAGCGAGAGGCAGCACCGTCCCTGCTATACGAAAGCCCCATCCAGCCCTGTGCCACCCGGGGGGTTCCAGGGTGCTGAGATGGCTGACGTTTTGCTCCGCTCTCGACGGTCACCGCGCAATGCAAGAACAGGCCAAAAACTGGCCAAAACGGCCCAAAAACGGGCCAAAACTGGCCATTTTTGGCTGCACGAGCGAGCGGCGAGCGGCGGACAGCGAGCGAAGCGAGAGGCAGCACCGTCCCTGCTATACGAAAGCCCCATCCAGCCCTGTGCCACCCGGGGGGTTCCAGGGTGCTGAGATGGCTGACGTTTTGCTCCGCTCTCGACGGTCACCGCGCAATGCAAGAACAGGCCAAAAACTGGCCAAAACGGCCCAAAAACGGGCCAAAACTGGCCATTTTTGGCTGCACGAGCGAGCGGCGAGCGGCGGACAGCGAGCGAAGCGAGAGGCAGCACCGTCCCTGCTATACGAAAGCCCCATCCAGCCCTGTGCCACCCGGGGGGTTCCAGGGTGCTGAGATGGCTGACGTTTTGCTCCGCTCTCGACGGTCACCGCGCAATGCAAGAACAGGCCAAAAACTGGCCAAAACGGCCCAAAAACGGGCCAAAACTGGCCATTTTTGGCTGCACGAGCGAGCGGCGAGCGGCGGACAGCGAGCGAAGCGAGAGGCAGCACCGTCCCTGCTATACGAAAGCCCCATCCAGCCCTGTGCCACCCGGGGGGTTCCAGGGTGCTGAGATGGCTGACGTTTTGCTCCGCTCTCGACGGTCACCGCGCAATGCAAGAACAGGCCAAAAACTGGCCAAAACGGCCCAAAAACGGGCCAAAACTGGCCATTTTTGGCTGCGCGAGCGAGCGGCGAGCGGCGGACAGCGAGCGAAGCGAGAGGCAGCACCGTCCCTGCTATATACGAAAGCCCCATCCAGCCCTGTGCCACCCGGGGGGTTCCAGGGTGCTGAGATGGCTGACGTTTTGCTCCGCTCACGACGGTCACCGCACCACGCAAGAACGGACCATAAACAGGCCAAAACAGCCCAAAAACGGGCCAAAACTGGTCATTTTTGGCTGCGCGAGCGAGCGGCGAGCGGCGAACAGCGAGCGAAGCGTGAGGCAGCACCGTCCCTGCTATACGAAAGCCCCATCCAGCCCTGTGCCACCCGGGGGGTTCCAGGGTGCTGAGATGGCTGACGTTTTGCTCCGCTCACGACGGTCACCGCGCCATGCAAGAACGGACCAAAAACAGGCCAAAACAGCCCAAAAACGGGCCAAAACTGGCCATTTTTGGCTGAGCGAGCGAGCGGTGAGCGGCGAACAGCGAGCGAAGCGAGAGGCAGCACCGTCCCTGCTATACGAAAGCCCCATCCAGCCCTGTGCCACCCGGGGGGTTCCAGGGTGCTGAGATGGCTGACGTTTTGCTCCGCTCACGACGGTCGCCGTGCCACGCAAGAACGGACCAAAAACAGGCCAAAACAGCCCAAAAACGGGCCAAAACTGGCCATTTTAGGTTGCGCGAGCGAGCGGCGAGCGGCGAACAGCGAGCGAAGCGTGAGGCAGCACCGTCCCTGCTATACGAAAGCCCCATCCAGCCCTGTGCCACCCGGGGGGTTCCAAGGTGCTGAGATGGCTGACGTTTTGCTCCGCTCACGACGGTCACCGCGCCACGCCAGAACAGACCAAAAACAGGCCAAAACAGCCCAAAAACGGGCCAAAACTGGCCATTTTTGGCTGCGCGAGCGAGCGGCGAGCGGCGAACAGCGAGCGAAGCGAGAAGCAGCACCGTCCATGCTATACGAAAGCCCAATCTAGCAAAGAACAGCCCAAAAGGAGGCAAAAACGGGGCAAAAGGGGCAAAAACGGGGCAAAACTTGGCCATCTTTGGTCGAGCGGCGGAGAGCCAGCGAGCGAAGTGTGGGGGCAGGGCAGCACCTGCCCTGTGTTGTTATCTGAATGCCCCATCTCGCCCTGTGTTGTTATCTGAAGGCCCCATCAAGCACGCGAAAAGGGCGAAACAGGCCAAAACACGACGGTCTGTCGTCGAACGAAGTATGCAGACGGGTCAAGAGCAGCCTTGGTTGGGGTCATTGTATTGTCTGAACCCAAACCCAACTGTATACAGGTGAGGTGAGGTGAGGTGAGGTGAGGTGAGCTGCGAGGCTGGTGAAGAAGCAAGCGAGGGCATCGAGGCCAAGGTGTATTGGTTGCTTGCAGCTGCTGCTCCCCTGATATGACGGTGAGTTCAGGCAACAACGGTATGATATGACGGTGGGGATGCTGCCCGTGCTGCAGACGTGCCACTGGCACCGCAGCACGTTGGTTGGTGCTTGCGCCTGCACAGCAGCAACGAAGTGGTAACAATGCATCGACCTGTGCAGTGACAGCTCCGTGATTGCTTGCGCCACATCGAATCAAAGGCAGGCACTCGGTCGCCACGTGCAGCGGCTCGTGCATTGCTGAGCGCTGCTGCACTTGGACATCTCATCGAATCAAAGGCACTCCGAAGTTGAATGCATCCCGTCGGATATTTCGAGCGTTCGACTGTCGCTTTCAACCTCGTCAGCGTGGAGGGCAGTGAATTTGGGGGGGAGGGGGGGACGAATCCGTGCGACGCAGGGCTGGATCTCAGTGGATCGTGGCAGCAAGGCCACTCTACCACTTACAATGCCCCATCGCGTATTTAAGTCGTCTGCAAAGGATTCGGCCCGTCGTCCGTGCGGAATTTCACTTCCCGATGGCCACCCGTGGCTATACCACCGCGGTGTCACGGACAAACTTCTCAACAAGATGTTGGATGTAATGCTTATGTGTGTCCGTGTCTTTTGGCATGTTCATGCCCTGTATAGAATGTAAAGGGGCGGCCGAAGGCTTATAAGTCCCATTTTAGTTGGGTGGTGGCCTCTTTAGGCTTGTAAATAAAGGTTGTGTCATGTGGACACGTGCGAGAGCTTTTCGGTCTGTAATGGACCATTTTACCCTTTGTTGTGCCACTGTTCAGAGCTTGTAAAGTCTGTTTGTAATTTGCATTGTCTATGAAGTGTTTTTCGGACATGTTTGCTTGTGGATCCCGTTTGAGGCGTTCTCTCTAACCCGTTCTCTCTTTTGATGGTCCTAAGGGACAATGGGAGGCTTCGGGGAGGCTGACCTTTGCGGACGGACACGCAAGGGTGCTGCACGACTTAGGCAAAACCAGCTAAGTCCGTGTCATATGGTATCAGAGCGGGACAAGCACTCATAGAAACACTTGACATGCAAACGTGGAGGACCTAGCGGGGCTGCGTTGAGGGCAGTCAGCACACGCGCGACCGTTTGAGGGAAAACGGGCATGGAGATGTAGGGAAAGGAGTCGCTCAGAGGAGCGGGCATCCGAGATTGGCATTCAGAGGAATGGCCAACCCTTCGCGCAAGAGGCACCACGAGAACAGGCAAGCTTGGAAGAATTTGGAGCGCACAAAGGTTGGGATGGCTGAGTTTGAGCTACGGCTCAACGTTGACAACTATACTTGATGGTGCTCTAGGCAAGCGAGGCGCTTGGCAAGAATGAGACCATCCAAGGTGGAATGAGTTGCTCAACGACCAAAAGAGTTATGCAAAGCTCACAGAGGTGAGGGGAATTGCTAACTCGAAGAATTTGGTACTCATGCAAGGGGCTTGTATGCGGACGATGGAATGTCCGTGGCCATCCCAAGGCGGCCGAGACTCGGCGCCATGGAGCATTGAAACTTTCTCTTCGGCATGCGAAGGATACGTCCGGAGGAGGCTGAAGTGTGCAATGAGTTCAGCATGTTGCTAGACCTTGAGGGGTGCAGTGGGGGCTGTATTGACGGGGAGTCGCAATCTAGCAAGTGTGTTTGCAGGAGGCAGAACAATGCACAGTTTGTTCAGCAGATCGGAGTAGTCCAAGGGGATGGGGGTCTCCGAAACGAAGAGAGATGTTGCTCCAACGGGATAGTTATCCAGGAGGGATAAGTCTCGGCACTCCAGAGGGAGAATCATGTGAGACGGACTTCACATGTTGAGGAGGAGTACCTCACAAACAACAACTCCACGAAGCTCGATGGACTGAGCAAGCGGCGAGGAGTCGTCGCATGATCTCGCTCGAGAGAATGCATTGGTGGATGCATTGCGAGATCAAGTGGGGGAGCGACCTGAAGCAACTTAAATGAAGGCACACTTGGAGTCGATGTGGAGATCGGACTCAAGGGAGGGCTGACCCGTGGAATGGTGGGCGCGAGGGCCACCATCGACTCAATGCAGAAACGAGGAGCGGAGCAACTTGGGTGTAACTTGGCGAAGTACCAAAGCCGCATGAAGGGAGCCAGCAGAGAAGTTGGAACATGGAGCAGAGGCACAGTGCTTTCCTTAGACAGAGGTCAAGGACATGGAACTCTTGCAGAGGCAAGAGCAGGATCATGTTGTTCCATGGGTCCTTCATTCTGACGGAGTGGACTCATCTTGCATGGTGCCAAAGACGAAGGGAGCTTCGGGGCACATGCACCTTATCTCGGAGAAGCATTTGATGGAGGAACTAAGGCGACTCAATTTGCGGAGGCGAAGTTGGGTTCAGAAGGCCTTAGCACGGGGCAAGAGGACGCAGAGGCGGGTACTCTTGAAGAATATGCCACAGTGTTGCCATTCGAGTTGCTATGAAGGAAGCGGTGCGCAGCGGAGATTGTGCTGGTAGGGGCAGAGGCCCAGGATCCAGACAATGGTGCACAAATTACAGTGAAGTCGGTGGACTTTGGGAGCTACTAGGCGACGGACTGTCCTAGAGCGGTGCTTCATCTAGGTGTGGCCCAAGAGTGGGTGGATGAAGGTCGATTGCCAAAGGAGCGAACAAAATCGAAGGTGGATGAGACCCTGCGATGTATTGGCAGAGGCCACACATGGAGGGTTCACAATTCGAGTTTATTCCCCAAGGATCAGAATGCAATGGAGATGTCACCAGGAGGCGACATGGTGCAGCGGATCGTGGTGGAACAGTTCGTGGCAATGCGATACACACGACAGTGTGTCCCGTGAGGGATGTGATCATATGGAGGTATGATCGGGAGCTACTGGGAGCTCCGCTTTGGTGAATAACACGACGGCAAGAAGGGCTATGGATTCAAGGAGTGAAGGCCATGGTACCGCAGAGGCGGGTCTTCCGGGCGTGCACCGAATTTTGCATCGGATGAAAACCTTGGTCATCAGCATATGGGGGCTGGGTTCCACCAAGGGAAAAGTTCGTATGCAAGTACCAGGGAGTCCCATGGGAGGGACTTGATCATGCAGAGGTATGATCGAAGCAGCTGGAGAGTTGGACTGCTCCAGAGCTCATATTCGCTTAAGGGAGCCCGGCAAGTCAGAGGACAAGGCCGAGTAAGCGAACGTTGCTACCAAGGAAGCTGTGGAGAACAGAATCGGTGCAAACCCTACAATGCGATGGCAGAGGCCATGCATGGGAGTTGCAGTCTGTCTTTCCATCGACCAAACAGACTGCTTGGAGAACACAGAGGTGTTGAAGCAGGGGGTCGAAAGGGGCGAGGAAGCGACGATGAGTCCAGAGGGACTTAGCTACCCAAAGTCAAGCAATCAGTTAGAATGGAGGTGGACTCAGAGGAGTGCCACGGAGACATCTCTACTGATCGTGAAGAAAAGGGATGCAGATGCGAGGTGACGGATAGTAGGGCCATGGGCATGGCAGCGCCATGGTACCGCAGAGGCGGGACTTCCGTCAAAGTCATTGATCCCTTGCTCTCACGGAGGGAGAGCGTTTGGTCGTGAAAGGGGCCGAGGAGGTGGAGCATGCAGAGGCAATCTCCAAGTACCGAGACAAGGCTGAAGGGCAGAGGCCAAGAAACTTCGTAAGACCGGTGTCAACAAGTTTCTCATCAAGATAGCCGTAAGTGAAGGACTTCGGGTC
>NW_027020414.1:0-42613 GCF_036884655.1 Musa acuminata AAA Group
CATTATGATATTCCAACATCCACTAAATAATTCAATTATGTAGTCATCTAGATCGAGTCTTTTTTACCAAAATCCATAGATCTTAGAAAATCTTAAATTTACTTATATTCAAAGGGTATGAAAAGTTAAGATTAGAAATTATATGTAGAGTAGGCCAAGTTTGAGCAATCGATTAATTCCAAAAATTGGAGTAAAAGACACAACTTCGACCCTAATTTGATCATCCTTGTAACAAATCTCACTATCTTCCCGAATACATTGGATTTTGCTTTTGTCCTACACTCATGTAAGTCACATTGCGATAAGATTTGGTGTTATGGTCACCCCTCATTTGTCCATTTTGTTCGTATCATAATCTACCATCTCAAATTAATTTATCTAAAAATGGTTTGAAGTGGATTGATTCTTAAGACTCTTAATTAAGGCTCATATTGGCATTCTTAACTTGGAAGTCTTCAATTTACTCGAGTGTCGAATGTTCTTTTTTCAAGATTCCTTAAAAATTAGCAATTCTATAAATTAAAAATACCCTTAAACATTCAAAATCAGTAGTAAAATAATCCCTCACACAACTATTGTATCTTTAGCATCCTTATGTTTATCTGAAAATTTTGAAACTAAAAATGGCTTTTTTTTTCAGATGATTATTTTCTTTATTTGAATTATGAAAAAGTAGTGATCAGAGGCAACGTGAGCAATTTAATGATCTTTTCACTATCTATTGATCTTAGTGATAACTAAGGCTCTTAATTCAAATCAATTTTATCATTTACTTGGCAAGTTAGATATCATGGATAATGTCTAACAGAGGAGAGTGCTTAGAAGGATCACACTAAATCTAATAATTAACTACTATTTTCATATGATGTCTGAAATGGTAATATTAAATGTAATTACTTATTGTCATTTTCACAAAAATATATGAAGATGATATGTTTTTAGCTTTAATGTAATACAATAAATATGAATATATATATATATATATATATACATATATATATATATATATATATATATATATATATATATATATATATATATATATATAATTTCATGGAAAGAGTCCATGAATATGGTAATCGGTCCTCGAAACATTTCTCAGTTTCAGATGATGAAAGTTCGATATCTTCTCACACTAAGAGTCATCGGCCTTCTCTATTCTCTATATAATGGACAGTTGTACTTTTCCAAATCTCTGATGGTTGGAATGGATGGTATGCTCAATAGCAGTCATAGCATCAACCTCGGAAGTAGCGGTCGTCCCCTTCCCGATAACCTGCTGGCAGAGATCCTCTCCTACCTCCCAGCAAAGACCTTCTTTAGGCTCCTCTCTGTTTGCAAGACCTTTCGCCAGCTCTCATCAGATTCTCATTTTCTCCTTTCACAGACGTACCACAACAATGTCATCTCCGGCTTCTTTCCCCACATCCGCAACATTCCTGGGCCCTTCTTCCTCATTGACCCCTACGCCGGTGTGCCCAGAAGCAGCCTCGAATTCTTGTCCTACAGGAAAGTCGTAATCCTTGGGTCAGCGGGTGGCCTCGTCTTTGTCTTGCATAACAAAGATGATGCCTTATGCGTCTACAACCCGGCCCGTGGGACTCGGTGCCAGCTGCCCTCCCCGCCGAGCAAGTATTGGACATGGGGCGGCATCGGCATCGCGGTGAGATTCATGAACGATGGAGATGGGGTGACGAAAAGCTACAAGTTGGTCTACCTTTCACGGACCCCAGAAGGGAGCTCGTTGCACCGCTGTCAGGTCTATGACTCGTCTGCGAGGGTGTGGACGATGGACAAGGAACTCGACTTCGGTCGGATGGAACTACATTTGGAGCACCCGGTGGTCTGCGACGACGTCGTATTCTGGGCATCGTCACATTCGAAATCGTACGAGAGGATCGACCACTATGTCGTCGCCTTTGATGTGAGGAAGGAGCGCACGCAGATCATCCCTCTGCCGAAAGAAGCAGCCGTCGCCTACTTGGACACGATCGGAATAGGCAAGTGGGAGGGGAAGTCGCTGTGCCTAATCCATTACGAAATGTGTACTTGGGTGATCGGACTGTGGCTGCTGAGGAAGACAAACGACGGTCCGCCAGGATGGGTAAGGGTGCATGAGGTGAGCTTGGGCCAGATAGGGTTCAGGGAACCCCCCAACGTGAGCTGCGTCGTGCTGAGAGAGGTGGCGATGACCACGTCACTTGTTTTCACCGTAGATAGCGAGGCATATAGCTATGATATAAAGGATGGAGAACTCAAGAAGCTGGGATCGCTGGGATGCAGTTACCCACTATTGATCCCTTACTCTAATACGCTTCGGCCATGCGGTGAAGAAGAGGAACTGTTCGTAGATAAGAGAAGAGAAGTTGAATGAAAATTTTTGTCTTTCATGTGTCCAATGCTACGATTAAATATCATGAAATAGAGGGTTTTCTGTTAGTAGAATTTTCTGCCATTGTGAATGAAACAGCAAGAAATGATTTCTTGGGAGACAATATTAAAATTGTTACGAGAAGGTATAACATATCATAGACAGGTTCTGCAAAGTAAACAGGTTGTGCAAGAAAAAGTTCACATGTCCTGAAAGAGAAGAGGATTGTTTAGTTGATTCATATGCATGCATGCATGCATGCGTTCCCTGTCGAGCAACAACATCTTGTCATTCGGCAACTATAACCAATCTGCACTCTATACAACGTCGGCAACGAATTCATATGCTTTGAAATTTAAGAAAAAAAAGAAATATAACATACTAAATAATACTTACCGCATGCTTTAAGTCATAAAAGGAACCTCTGCATTATTCTCATCTTCATCTCTCTTTTTTTTTTTTTTTTTTTTGCCCTTAATTGCCAATATTACAGTTTCTCCTTTCTTTTTTTTTTTTTCTTCTCAACCTCGTCCACAATCGTCATTGTCCTCTTTTTTCAACCTTACCTGCACACGTTTAGATTAAAAAAGTTAGGATTTATGTTAAAAGAAAAGAAAATACTAATATGAGCTATGAGTTATTAAAGCATTATGGGCTGAACTAATGCGCTATGTGCCCAACAGATAAGAATCTTTAATGGAATTATATCTGTAGTTAGATTTGGAAAGGCAAAAAACTCATGCAACTTCATAATTAGATCACTCATCGTCGGTTAATTCAGTGGTCAGATCTCAGGAAGTCTTGTCCGGCAAAAAAAAGTACCGAAATCTTGATTCAAATGGGATGATGCTAAAACCCCGAACACCAAGTAACCTCTGCTTCCTTTTCCCTCTTTTTTTCTCGATACGTTAGATGTCATGTGTTAGTGCAAACAACTTTACGCCGTGGCCTCGGGGCCGACGCGGTTTGTTCTGGGTCCGAATGGCGGGGATCTCCCAGGGGGGTTCCTCGGGACTGTAGAGGTCGCCGGCTCGGGTCGGTTCGGTCGTGGAGGGGGGTCGCCGTTTCCTCTGGGAAGGGGCTCCTCGCCTGTGCGTCCGGTGAGAGGCGCCTCGTCTTCGTTCCTGCACACAGGTCGGGTCGGAAGCTCGGCCTGACCCTTCCAACGATCAAGTTAGTGATGTGGAGTGGAGTGGTTTTGAGGGTGTTTTTGTGTTGTCCTCTCCCTCCTTTTCTCCCTTGGCATGCAAGGGTTTTTATAGTGAAGGTGGTGCGTAGGACTGCTAGCAGGGAGCAGGATCGAACTCCCGGTAGCGTCTGACACTAGTGTTGGCGTCACGTGAGGGGCTGGGCTCCTGTAGGATAGTGACGTGCCTCGGTTGGCGTTCTGGTCTTGTTTGACCAGGTGTTGTCAGGTCAACCGAGGGGCGATGCGTCATCCGAGACAGCTGACGTCAGCCCGAGTCTTATCGCCATTATTACCCTCATCATATTCCCCCCCCAATGGAAGTTATGCGTCGGTTGCCGTAAGGCGAGTCCGAGGCATGGCTTCGGTTCTAAGGAACCGTCTCTGTCGGGCGAAGGCCGGTTCATTGCCAGGGGTGTGGGAATCATGGAGCTTGACAATTGACGAGGGTTGGATGTGCAGTGGTGGCTCTGGGTGGCCGAGGAACCTCAAGTAGTGGTTCGTCGGTCAAGTTGGGCTTGGTTGTAGGGGTGGTAGGCCCCTCAGGCGGGCAGGCCGCGCAGGAGTGGTCTCGGGCAGCATGGGGTCGAGGAGCTCTCGGGCAGGCAGTGGCCGAGGAGCTACTTAGGCGGGCAGGCCGCGCAGAGGAAGTCTCGGGCAAGCTGTGGCCGAGGAGGTCTCGGGTAGGCTGTGGCCGAGGAGGTCTCGGGCAGTATGCCCTCCTTCTAGCGCCAAAATGTTACGGGGAACAACTGTATGCCGTGGCCTCGGGGCCGACGCGGCTTGGTTCGGGTCCGAATGCGCGGGGATCCGACGCGGCGCTCCTCGGGACAACTGGGGTGGCCGGTCACGGCGGTCCGAATGGGACGTAGCGTGGGGGGTGAAGCCTCGTCGTGGTGACTGGGAGATGCGACCTTGCCTTCGTTCCTGCACACAGGTCGGGTCGGAAGCTCGGCCCGACCCCTCCGACGATCAAGTCAGATGATGTGGAAGGGAGTTTTCTGCCGTGGAGAAGTCCCCCCTTTCGTTTAGAACTCGGGGGTATTTATAGGGTAGTTTAGCGTTACCTGATGTGCCCGCCTGTGGGAGGCAGGATCGTACCTCTGACGACGTCTGACGCTGTTACTAACGTTGCGTGGAGAACCGGACTGTCGCAGGGTATGGGCGAGGGTCGGTCGTCGTCCTCTCCTGTCGTGGTCAAGTGCACGGGGTCGGAAGTCGTTGCCTGATAGTGGATGACGTCAGCGCGTGTCGAGTCAGCGTTATTGCCTTCCTCATTGGGCAGAGTGGCGCCCAGGTGGGGCAGTCGTCGTGACACGTCATGTCGCCATTATTACCCCTATCATCATGGATAATGTCTTACTGAGGTTTTCATATGATATCTCAAATGGTAATTTTAAATGTAATTACTATTTATCATTTTCATAAAAATATATGAAGAATGATATTTTTTTCACTTTATTTTAATACAATAAATATGAAATATATATAGTTTCATGGTCAGAGTTTATGAATATGGTAATCGGTCCTTAAAGAAGAAAGTTGTGTCGATAGAAGACGCAGAGGATGACAAGAACATGTGTATA
Organism: Musa acuminata AAA Group; assembly: GCF_036884655.1. Classification (NCBI taxonomy): domain Eukaryota; kingdom Viridiplantae; phylum Streptophyta; class Magnoliopsida; order Zingiberales; family Musaceae; genus Musa; species Musa acuminata. Next base: position 5,144 of record NW_027020414.1, read on the forward strand.
TATATACATACAAGCACGGTGGTGGGACGCGGAAACTTAAATAAGAAAGCCGTAAGGGAGGTGCCGCGGGCGAGCGAACCACCACCGCTTACTTAGCATATAAATCAATATATACACATATTGATTTTAAAAAAAGAAACTTCTCATTTTTCAGATTTTTAATAGCGCTTAATTTTTTGCTTAATCCTTGAAATATCCAATTATCTACCCTTTTTTTTTTTTTCTTTTTTTCCTTTTTCTGTGGACTAGTTGGATGAATCGATCCAATTATAGTATTTTCAGTAATACTAAGAAACAATCGTCAATGCAATAAAAAATATAGTTATAATATTTTATATTATGAAAAATACTATAACATAAAATAAAAATACTGTAAAAAATAATATTTTCAAAATAATTATATTTATAAATATATTATATTATATTATTTTTTGGGTATTACTAAAATACTATAACATCGTATTAAAAATATTGTAATCGGTATTAGGTTAAAAAAAAAATTGATGTCGGAAAATTTCTGAAAACGTGAGACTCTTTTATGGAGAAAAAAAAAAAAGAGAGAATTCCCTCACATTCATATGCATTAAATTGCTGTTCGAGGGGCAAATGACAATCGACTTACAGAGATTGACCGAGTCAATAAATATGAAAATTGTTGTGTTTATATATAATACCACCAAATTAATGCAACAGGGAATTTGCATCGCATTCATCCTCACTAAAAATTGGTGGATTGAGGCGTTGACTTGCCAACTGCCTGAGTCATTTCGATCCTCGCCACAGCTTCCGATCGAAGTCAACGACGTGCTCGTCTTCCCCACATGGATTTCATCGGTAATCCCCCAGAAAAAAAGCTCTATCATGTTAATATACTATGCTCGAGAAAATGTCGGTGTTCATCACGTTAATTCCATCGGGAATTAAGCTGCATTATATTATGCTTCCTCCCGATATATATATATATATCTCATAAGAAATGGAATAATCATGCATCGAAAAGAACACCCAAACAAGCGACAAGTATAACGATGGCATGCGGTTACGTGATGGCAACCACTTAAGCAATGCAAGCACGCAAAGGAAAGATAGAAGTGACCTCTCACACACAAATGTATGATTTATTACAACCATTTTTTGTCCTTTTAAGTTTTGATTGTTATTATAGCATTGTTATGTATGCTCATATATTGCTAATTAGATCTTCGATTTAGTCAATTAAACTTAATTAATTATACTTTAACGCTCAATTAAAGTTATTTTTCTTGAGACATGTGTATTTATTTATCTATTTATTTTCGGTACCAAATGGAGACCTAAGCATATCCATTCATACATTTTAACTTCTACTCAAAACCCACCGCCTACCCCCCACCATTAATCCGTTGTTTCCTCCCTCGACGTTTCTTCCCCGTTGCCAGCGATCGAAACCAGTGCTCGGCGTCTCCTCTCTCTCTCTCTCTCTGTCTCTCGGTGAAGGATCTCTTCATCTGCCCTCTTTTCTTTTTGGAGTTCGAGATTGCTTCCGTTGATCGACGTGGTAAACGTTTGTGGGGGGGAGGGGGTATCGGATGTCGATTGCAGGGGGTGAATTTGGTCGCGGTGGGGATCGACGGCTGATTCGAGTGTGAGGAAATCGGGCATGGGTTTCTTTCCAGGCTGATTGGATCGGCCTTCTTGTTTCGGTGGTTTCGGTGGGATCTTCCCTCACTTTGATCTTTGTTTGGGGGGCGAATATTTCGGAGGGAAGATGGGGTATTTGAACTCCATCAGTGGGCTTCAAGCAGACGGTGCTCCGGTCAGCGGGGGAGGACTCAGGTCTCGTTCGTTTATTCCTTGTGAAGTCGTATTAAGGCTTACGATATTCTTTTCTAGATTTGTTTATGTTTCGTATCTCGTGCGATTTTCGAGCTGATCTTATGCTAGCATTCGCTTCATATATTTTGAGTTCTAATTCGAAGACAAACTAGCTAGTTATTGGAAGAGATTTATTTATTTATTTATTTTTTATGTATAAACAGTCGTTTATTCCTTAATAATTCAATATAAGTTAGATCCTTAATAATTGACAAACAAGTTATGAGATGGTTCGTCAGATATGGATGTGTGAACTTACATGGGAAACATGGTTCTTTTACGCTGAATAAACTCATAGAACTGCTTCCTATCTGTTAATTGTGGTTCTTGAATCTGCAGTTGAATATGTTGCCTAAAGTAGGCTGTAAAGAAACATCCTACTCTTGCGTGTCAATCTAACATTAAAACTCATGCTTATTTCTTTCAAGACAGTCAAGATGGGAAGTTTGGTTATGGGTATGCAAGCTGTCCGGGGAAAAGATCTTCGATGGAAGACTTCTATGAGACGCGAATTGACAGCGTTGATGGAGAAATTGTTGGCTTGTTTGGGGTCTTTGATGGTAAAATTTCTGCAGTATTTTGTTGTCTTTGTTATGTTTAGAATGTCTTATCTTTTTTTTTTTTTGTATTTGCAAATTTTTGGTAAAACTGACATAGAAAACCCATTCATTAACTTGCTTCTTTCAATCCTTTTCTAGGGTAAATTTCTCTCGTGGAGAGTTGCTTATACATTCAATATCCTAACGTTAGACTTTGATGCTTTGATGAGTGGTTATGTAGGTCATGGCGGTGCCCAAGTAGCAGAGTATGTTAAACAAAACCTCTTCAGCAACTTACTCAGGCATCCAAAGTTCATTACCGATACAAAATCAGCTATAGGTGGTGCTGATTTGCATTTTGTACTATGAAAGAGCTTTTAGAGAACAATAATATTTGGCTTATGAAATTCATCTGTGCTGTTACCTTCAGCTGATGCATACAACCACACGGACGCAGAATTTTTGAAATCTGAGAACAGCCAGAACCGAGAGGCGGGTTCAACTGCATCAACAGCTGTCCTTGTTGGTGATCGTTTGCTCGTTGCAAATGTTGGGGACTCTAGAGCTGTCATATGTAGAGGAGGAGATGGTAGGCCCCTCATCCTTAAATCAGTTCTCTTATCATCAATTATGTGTAACGGATTTCTGTACTTAATCTAGAACTAAACCGGCTCAATTTAGATGGAGTTTACTGCATTTTTTTTTACTAACTGTATTCTGACAACCCAACCTATTTAAGAGCAATATTTAGAATGTGACACCAGTGACATCTAGGTTCTTAGGATATATGTAGGTTCTAGACCAACAAAGTTTTTTGGCCTTCTCTTGATCCTGCCAAATGCTATAGTAGCTCTGTGTGTCTCTGGTGTACTGAACACATTGAAACAAATAATCATATAGTTTCAGATTCTTCAAAAATATAGTAATATAAAAAAGTATAGACAGGAAGGAGAAAGAGAACATATTCCTGTTTGGATTCACAGAATTTAAGCCTGAAATTGGAGAATTGAACCTGCGAAAAAATCTTCAGAAATGGCTGAAACTGCACACTTATGGTGATAAATGAGGATTTAAATTGTTGATGATGGATGAGGTGCTAAAGTTCATTACGCTCTCGTATTGCATGTACTCTTTTTGAAATGAGATTTGAAGATTAATAGTTTACTAGCAAGTTAAACAGGATTGGAAACTTAATATTAAGTTATCCAATTTTTACACAGCATTATTTAAAGAATAATAATCACTTTTTTATGCTACTTCTATAAGCCATTGCACTTAATGTCTTTATGACTTATCGATGCTACAGTGGTTTCATAGCTACATACTTTTGGTGAAATTGTATACTAATAGTTTAGTCATGTTATCTTGTCTTTAATGTATGATCTAAGAACTATTTTTTGTTCATCGCTTGAGTGTTGTTCCTTGATGAAACTTTCCATTTAGCGCTGTACATAGTAGGTTTTGGTACCACTTTAGATGTATGACATGTCTTGGAATCTACAAATGGGATTTTTATTGGTGTGATTTATTATTCTACGGTCTTTTATCCTCCAGTCCACATTTTGTTGGTTATATTTCTTGCATTCTGGAATTGACCCTTGTCAAAACCATCTAATCGTAGACTTCGACGATCGGGAGTTTAACTATTCACGCCAATGACAAAACAGGATGACAATGGAAGTTGATGTTTCCTTAATCCTGAAGCTTGTCATAAGCATATTTCTCCATTATTTGTTTTGTTCAGTGTTAAAGAATATATTTTTTATATGGAACTTTAGGTAGATATTATTGTGTCTCCATTATTTTTTCTTGCCAAATTTACATATTTTTTATCAAAAATCATCCCTCATGTATGTAGAGCTTGGTATTTAACATTTTACATATTTCCATAATCATTATCCGTGATCTACCATTTGCTTTTGTTTGGATGTTTGCTTGCCCATTTGTTCATCTCATGGTTCAATTACTATATGTGGTCATCTTTAGTTTGAGATTATTGCCTTCTAACTAGATTCAAATTTCTGATTGATTTATGAATGGCAATAAACAGTACTGTGTGGTGCTGTTGACATACTTGTTGTCATTGAATCCTGTTGTTTATGTTTGTTCTTATGCCCGTTGAGGTTGTTCTGTATTCTTTATAAGATATCCATGCAATCTCTTCTCATTTCAATTGATTGGGTCGAAAAATCAATCTAGAATTTGTTGCATCACTCGATCCAGTTATCTTGAAAATTGTAACTAATAAAGACTTTTTATTTAGCATATTAAAAGCTGCTTGTGGTTCTAATTTTCGTTGTTTTTTTTTTCCCACTTTTTCTTTGTTAAATCGAGTTTGGCATCTCAACTTGTGCTCAATTAATACAAAAGTTTATGTATTCTATGAACCTCTTGATACAAACATCTGATTCTTGGTTTTTCAGTGGCATCAGTTGCAACAAGTCCTTTTCTGAGGCAAACAGTTGTGCCAATTTCTTGTAGAGCACCCATTTTACTTGCAAGTTCTGTTTCTTGGTTCTTACAATATATTGCAAAAGCAATTTTCTGATCATGATAGAGTAGTTGACCAAACGAACTTCTGGGTGCTTCATAATTTAGAGAAAAAAGTCTTTTGTTCCCCATATGGTAAGTTTTGCTTCTAGTTTGTGCAGTAGATTGCAACGGCAATTCTTCTGATTGCTTGGTAATTTAGAGAAAGAAACCTTTTGTCCCTCGTGCATCATGGTCAAAAGCCAGTTCTTGGTACTTTGAACAACAGAGACCTGGCAAATCAACCTGTTGTGGTACTTGGTTGATGTGAGCTCTCATAATTAAACCAATCACTCTATTTTGATGGTGATAATATGGAGATGATTTTCTCTGGATGTGCTTGAAGGTTCTGTTTTTAACAAATTCAGTATCTGAAATAGAATACAATCACCAGAATCTTGTATTGAATTATTGATTGAGCCTCTTAAAAGTTTAGTTCTTTACTAGGAACTCGGCTCACGCTATTTTTTGTAACTTTTGCAGCTATAGCTGTCTCAAGGGATCACAAGCCTGACCAAACAGATGAGAGAGCAAAGGATTGAGGATGCTGGGGGCTTTGTAATGTGGGCTGGTACTTGATCTCCTCCATCATTTTTTATCAGTTTAGATCATTTCGTTATATAAATACTGATCAACTGTAACTGCAGGGACATGGCGTGTCGGTGGTGTTCTTGCCGTTTCTCGTGCATTTGGTGATAGGCACCTGAAACAGTTTGTTGTCGCAGATCCAGAAATTCATGTTTGATCTCTGACCTATCACTTTATTCCTACAATGTTATTGTCTTCAAGACTCGAGACATATCATCATCTGACAGTAATGCCTTTGACTGCTTCGACTACTGTTGAATGCAGGTGGAAGCGGTTGATGGATCTCTCGAATTCCTCATCCTTGCAAGTGACTGATTGTGGGATGTTGTCACGAACGAATGAGGTATACTTTAAAAGAAGAAAATAACAAAAAACAAAAAAAAAAGTAGGTACCTGAAATATCATCTCCGAAGATTGAACCCTTTCTTTTTCATTTGGTTCCAAATTCAGGAGGCGGTGGTAGCTATTGTCAAACCCCTACAAGATCCAGAACAAGCAGCAAAGAAACTGTTACAGGAGGCCTATCAAAGGGGTAGTTCTGACAACATCACTTGGTGTCGTGGTACAGTTTCTTGGCTAGCCTTGATAACACAACCGAGCAGCAATAGGTACAAATTGTCTGCTTGATCTTTGTTATCGCTTTGTTATCTGTAATGGTTTAGTGGAGTCTGTATCATGCTGTTTTCACTTTTGTTAGAATAATCAATAAGATTGTTTGGTTAGAGTGCCTAAATTTCTTCCTGAATAGTCGTTTATATATACATACCATTTTTACCATTTGGAATTTACTCCTGCAATTAAAGTAGCTCAAGTTTGGTAATTTAAGCCTCAAGGAACAATTTTGATATGCCCCCTATGAAAGCAAAATGAGACCCATGAAAGAAGGTCTCTTATTGAGTTTGTATTATAAATGTTGGCAGGAAGATTAGTTTCACATGGATACAGAATTGAAGTGTCTAATGATACATAGTGGAGTTTGATTGTGATAGTTTCCATGGTAACTTTGACCATTTTGACGTAGATTCAAAGGTAAAGCCGTATAACCATTCTTCGTGATTGATCCATCAAAGGGTCATGCCCATGTCTTATCTAGCGTGGCAGATGCGCGGATGTGTTTGAATAGAATAGAATAGAATAGAATCTAACCTATTAATTTGTTGTTTGCGCCCATTAACAAAAATTATAGGTCCCATGGCATCCAAGAAGGATAGGAACATCGAAGTTACTTTTTATTAACCCTACACAGTTTGCCTCGTGCAAAAGAGTCTACCTTAGCCTTCATATTCTCCTCGTCTGTTGTCGACACAACCTTTCTTGACTCGGACACAAAAAAAAGGAAGAGAAAAATAAACCAAAAGAAGGCTAATGGAGTTGGGGACAACGACCGATGGAATGAACAAGTTGATCGAGTATGGTGCCTCTCTCTCTCTCTCTCTCTCTCTCTCCACACTAACCGGTTATTTAATGCTTTGTTGTCGTCCGCAGCCCACTGCCGACGACGCTTTCAGCAGAGCAGCGAGAACAGAAAAAAGGAGACGAAAAGTTGGTTCACCGGGGAAATGGAGGAGGGTGCCGAAAGCGGCGTTAAGACGTGGATCCTGGCATTTCTCTTTTGTCGAGGACAGCCGTAGAGATGCCACAACGTCGAAGCTGCTGCCTCGCTCCTCCAATTTACTCCTTCGCCCTTCCCTCTCCCTCCAAATTTGCTGCTCAGCTTCTTCTCCTCTTCTCCTCCACCACAAGGATTCCTCTCCGAGCCGACCACCTTGTGAGGTGTGCTTCTCTTTGCTCCTCTCAAGGGAATCCTGTGGCCTCCACTGCCTTCGTCTTCAGTTCTTGATCTCCGCAGCCATGGGCTCCGAGGCGGTCGTCGTCGTCGTAGGTGAATTGCCTCTGCTTCCGCCCATAAAGACTGCGCCGACGCGGGACAAGCCCGTGGAAGGCCGTCCCGATGCTGCCGAAACCGAAGAGGAAGAGTGCGTCACACCAAAAGGCGGAAGAGACCGTTCTCAAGCCCGTCCTTGTTTGTACGCCGGCGAAGAGAAAGCCGAAGCCGGCGAAGAGGGTACCGCCGGCTCCTTCCATGGAATTCCACGCCGTTACTCCCGATCTTACCTCGGTCTTCCTTCCTCTCCCTCCCAAGAAGAGAATTCGTGTAGTTTGATCTGAAGTTTCTTCACCAATCTCCTGTAACTCCTTCTGTTCCCCTTCTGTTTTCCCGTGTGCCTGGTAAAAGATTTTATTTCCTTTTATTGTTTTCTTTTCTTCCTTAGACGAAACAAAGACCATCAAGCACTTTGTGTAACATGAGGAGAACTGTCCTCCACATCATGCTGCAATGTGTACATATATCGGACAGTTCTCTTGGGTTCTTGCTTTTAGTCGTTCTGCAATCTAACACCGTCGAGGAACCCAAATTACTTACTGTGTCTTGGGATGCAAACTTGTGGAATTCCCTCATAATAGTTGTTACGGTCCATCAGTGTCTGTGCAGAGACAGATGGGAAGTTAAGGTATATCACATGATTCTAGATCAGACAGTACCTCACAACCCTTCTAAATTTCTGCATCTTGTTAAGAATCCAGCAGGTAGAAGGAAGAGATTCCTGTAGAAAGGGCACCATAATTTTAACTTTTATGGCCTAGGAAGACACACCTTACGAAGATTGCAGGCTAACGAATCACCAATATTTGTTTCTTTAGGGTGCCAAATGAGAACGAATAGTGTCCAATAGCTGGTCCTGTTTCTGCAATGTTTCTTTCGTTTCCTCTGCAGAAATCAACCTAATGTGGGTGAGAGCTGGGTACAGTTTGAGATCCAAGTTATTAATTCATGTGTACAGTAAGTAAATGTAGGAGATGGCAGAACATATGGAGCTGGTATCATAATGTGATGGAGGGAGTGACCACATGGATGGCAATTAAAAGCTGCAATCTTAGCAAGTGACATAGTGTCACGGCCTTAGCTGGAATTGCCTAAGGCGTGAGGCATCCTTGCGGCCAAAGACGCGAACTTAGCTTGCGTTGTCTAAGTCGCGGGTCACCTTTGCGGCAAAGACGCGAACTTAGCTTGCATTGCCTAAGTCGCGCTTCGCCCTTGCGATATTGCTCCGCGAGGATCAGCCCACTTGTAACCTCTCGCAAGTCCCGAAGGACCTGTAAAAGAATAAAGTTGATTAGTTCGAAAGAACGAGCGGCGGACAAGTCCCGACATCTCGCGAAAAGGGGAAGCTTTACAAGCAATTCAGCGAGCACCTTGCGTGCACAAGAGAAAAGAGGGAGAGGGGGAAAACAAGGGCTTTAGAAGGTTGAACGAACAGCTGCAAGCCCACAAACAACCACTCACCTGGTCCCGGGCGCGACAACAAGTTCCCATCAAGGCAACTTGCGAACTTGCGAACTTGCGAAAGAGTGTTCAACGCCCGGTATATATCCGAAGCCCCATCCAGCCCTGTGCCACCCGGGGGGTTCAAAGGGGCTGAGATGGCTGACGTTTTGGTGAGCATAGGCAGATTCCAGAAATCAGCCCGCGGCACGCGAAAACGGAGCTGTTTTAGGCTGTTTTGCTCGTTTCGGTGAGCGATCGCTTTGTAACGCTGCAGCTTGTTCGAACTTACATTTTTACAAGCAAAATAACCCAAAACTAAGAGAAAACATGCTGTCAAACAGCTGTACATGTAGGTGTGAGCGACGAACGGTTCGTTGAACGGAGTTGTTGCGAGTGCGCGACGATCGTTCGTGACATTCTCCCCCACTTAAACTGTCGACGCCCTCGTCGACGCTTGTTGGTAGTTGTTGATGATTTCTTCTTCATGTCGCAAGGCGTCTTCAGGCTCCCAACTGGCTTTTGTTCGGGGAAGCTTTCACCACTTCACCAAGTACTTTATCTGCTTAGCTCCGTTGGGTAGCTTTATCTTGCGGTCCGCCAGAATGGTTTCAACTCACTTCTCGTAGGAGGTTGTGATGGGAGGTAGCCGAGTTGGAACACTTCGGGAAGCATCTTGCGGGTCCAAGTGGTAGGCTTTTAGGTTGCTGGCGTGAAGAACGTTGTGAATTTTGAACCACGCCGGCAGCTGCAACTTGTAAGAGACGTTGCCTAACCTGCTGATAATTGGGAAGGGCTCTTCATACTTGCGCACCAATCCTTTGTGGACTTTGTTCCTAAAGAATTGGAGTGATGCCGGTTGGAGCTTTACCAACACCAAATCGCCAACTTTGAACTCTTGTGGTCGCCTTCCCAAGTCTACCCACTTCTTCATCATTTTTGCCGCCTTCTCCAAGTAAGCCCGCGCAATATCTGCATTTCGATGCCACTCTTTTGTGAAATGATAGGCTGATGGACTACTCCCAGTATACCCAATTGCCATGGTGTGCAGAGTTGACGGTTGTTGTCCTGTGATGATCTCGAAGGGGCTCTTGTTGGATGCAGAGCTCCGCTGCAAGTTGTAGGAGAATTGGGCAATGTCCAACAGCTTCACCCAATCTCGTTGGTTGGCACTCACGTAGTGCCGGAGATATTGCTTCAGGAGTGAGTTTATCCTTTCAGTCTGGCCATCCGTGTGGGGGTGGAGGCTTGTAGAGAAGTATAACTTCGACTCCAACAATTTGAATAGCTCGGTCCAGAATCTTCCCAAGAACCGAGCATCTCGATCACTAATGATATTGTGTGGGACTCCCCAATACTTCACCACAATCTTCATCATAAGCTTGGCCACCTCCTCTGCTGAACAGTGTAGGGGAGCAGCAATGAAAGTTGCATACTTTGAAAACCGATCGACCACCACGAGTATCAATCCAAGTCTCCCTACAAGTGGCAAGCTTGATATGAAATCCAAGGAAATGCTCTCCCACGACCTTTCTGGTACGGGCAACGGCTCCAAAAGTTCCACCGGCTTCCGCTGCTCCACCTTGTCTTGTTGGCAAGTAAGGCATGTTCGAACATATTCCTCCACATCAGTCCCCATCTTCGGCCAGTAGAAGGCCCTCTCCACGAGAGCCAACGTTCTGTGAATGCCTGGGTGTCCAGCCCAAAGGGAATCGTGACACTCTTTTAAGGGTTCACGCCTTAAATTGTCCACTCGGGGAATATAAACTCTATTCCCTTTTGTGTAAACGAGTCCCTCCTGGACCCAAAATCATCGTGCCTTGCCTTCTTTGATGAGCTGCATTAGGATAACTACTTGGGGGTCACTATACAGTCCATCCCTGATTCTGGAAAGGAAGTTGGAGTGCAACTGACTTGCTTGGTTTCCGCCCTCCAATTGGGCGGCATTCACACGCTCCACCTTCCGACTCAATGCATCGGCCACGACATTTGCCTTCCCAGGCTTATACTCCATTGTCATATCAAATTCAGCCAGGAAGTCCTGCCAACGCGCCTGCTTTAGGGAGAGCTTCTTCTGAGTTTGGAAATAGCTCAGAGCGATGTTGTCCGTCCTCAGCATAGATCGCGATCCGAGGAGATAGTGTCGCCAAACTCGTAGACAGTGGATCACTGCTGTCATCTCCTTCTCATGCAATGGATACCGCCGCTCGGTCTCGTTGAGTTTGCGGCTCTCGTAGGCCACCGGATGACCCTCCTGCATGAGTGCTCCCCCAATAGTGAAGTCTGAAGCATCTGTATGGACTTCAAAAGGCTCCCCATAGTTTGGCAATTTGAGCACTGGTTCTTCTATAACAGCAGCCTTCATATCTTGGAATGCTATTTCACATTTGTCAGACCACTTCCAAGGCTGCTCCTTCTTCAGCAACTTCGTTAGTGGGGTTGCACGCTTCGAATATCCCGCTATGAAGCATCGATAATAATTGACGAAACCAAGGAAGGATCTCAACTCTAGCACCTTCTTTGGAGTTCGCCATTCTGCAACTGTTTGCACCTTCGACTTATCTATCCGAATGGTGCCATCACCGATTCGATGTCTCAAGAATAATATCTCAGTTTGAGCAAAGTAGCATTTCTCCCTTTTCACGAACAAAGTGTTCTCCCTGAGAACCTTGAAAATCGTCTGAAGGTAATTGACATGCTCCTCAAGCGTTTGACTGTAGACGACGATATCGTCCAAGTAGATGACCACGAACTTATCCAAATACTCCTTGAATAGCTGGTTCATGAGAGTGCAGAATGTGGTCGGAGCGTTGGTTAAGCCGAAAGGCATCACCAAGAACTCAAACGCTTCATACCTGGTCACACAGGTAGTCTTCGCTTCGTCGCCTTCAGCAATGCGCACCTGCCAATACTCCGACCGAAGGTCGAGTTTTGAGAAATACTTAGCTTTGCCCAATTGGTCGAACAAGTCCGCAGTTCACTTAACTGCTTCCTGAGTTCTGCCAACTCTGGCGGGGGCATGCGGTAGGGTGGTCTCGCTGGAGGCTTCACTCTTGGCTCCAGCTCGATGCTGTGATCCATGCCTCTGCGTGGTGGAAGAGTCTTCGGTAACTCGGGTGGCATAACGTCCTTGAACTCTTTCAGGACGTTCGCCACCGCAGCAGGTTCTTGAATGGCCTTCTCGTTGAGTGGCTTTAGCTTCATAGCAGCCATGAATGTCAATTCGCCTTTTCGCACCCTTTTCTTCAGTTGTAATGCCGATATGTGTCAGGGCTCCTTGGTTCCTCTCCGAGAGATGGGAACCACACAGGGGTCCTCGCCTCCCATCATACATAGGGAGTTCAAGAACGACATTGGCACCAACTTTGCCGGGTGCATAAACTCCATTCCAAGGATCACTTGGAAGTCATCCAATGGCACGACCATCATGTTGGTGTTCCTGCTCCATGTCCCGATTTTGATGGGAACACCCTTCGCCAACCCGGAGATTCGCTTGGCCTCCGAGTTCACCGCCTTCATTCGGCTTGGGCTCTTCTCCAATATCAACCCAAGTCGTTGTGCTTCTCGATCGGCTATGAAGTTGTGGGTAGCGCTCGTGTCCACCATTGCACGGGTCGTTTGGCCATTTAGCTTGATGTCCACATACATCAGCTCACTACTTCCTTCTTTTTGTAGCTTTGTTTTGATGTTCTCCCCCACTTGACCCCGCATGACGTTCAACAAACGCATTGCTCCCATTCGGGGTCCTTGCGACTCCTCGTCATCGCTGTTGGATTCAGAACTGCTCGAAGTAAGAGCAACAGCTTTGCCCTTGTCCGATCGGGGGGGTTGGATGGAAGCCGTCAAAGCATTGAGTGCTTGTTTTTGTGGGCACTCTCTCACCATGTGCGGTCCTCCGTACAAGAAACATCCTTTAGGTTTTGAGGTCTTGCCTTTCGGGTTTGGCCCTTTGTGGGAACTCTTCTTCTTTTGTTCGCCCCCGAGCTCCTTCCCTTGAGAATGTTTTGGAGGGCGATTGCCTGAAGATTGTTTCCTTCTCCCTGGGTCTTCGGAGGAAACAAAGTCGGTGAGTCTTTCTGCAGTAGCAATTGCCCCGACCACATCGGTAACATTCCTTCGATTTGGCTCCTGTTGAACCCATGGCTTCAAACCATCGAGGAAGCTGAACAACTTGTCCTTCTCGGACATGTCCTGTATGTCCAGCATTAGTGCAGAAAATTGTTTCACATAGTCTCGGATGGTGGTACTCTGGCGGAGTTGTCTCAACTTCCTTCTTGCGACGAACTCAAGTCCTCCCATGTGTCGACTCGACACCGGCCTTGTTGGATCTCCTCCCAACGGGTTCGCCACCAAAGTTTCGTATCTCCGTTCAGATACATTGTTGCTATAGAAACTTTGGTATCTTTAGAATCGGGCCTCGTAGCTCGGAAGTATTGTTCCATGTCGAACAGAAAGTTCTCGAGCTCTTTGGCATCTCTGGCCCCTCCATATCCATGAGGCTCGGGTGCCCTCAAATTTTGTGGCAGTGCAACGCGGGTGTTGCTTCCTCCCGCATTTAGTGTTCTTGCGAGCATGGCCACCTTTGAAGTGAGTTCCGCCACAACATCCTGTAAGTGTTGCACGGAGTCTTTGGTGTCATCAGACAGTCGGTCGACTAGGGCCTCGACCTTGTCGATCCTGGACTCCGCTTCCTCTTGCGAGCTCTCTACCCCAACTAGTTTTTGTTGGCCATGGTAGAGTTCCTCCATGCTCGCTTCAAGAACATCTAGGCGGGTTTCCGCCGTTGTGAATCTCTCTTTGTGACCCAAATTATATTGTAGAACTTTAGGAGCGCCGCGTGGCACATGAACGCACCCAGGAATGCCGATGAGGACGGCTGCGGCGGCGTATGACAGGCTGCGGCATTTTTACATAATTTTCCTTGCAAAGTTCTACAATATAATTTGGGTCCTTACAAATTAATATAATCACTACAAATTAGTTTTTGAGTCTAATAATAAATCTTTAATGTCTTAATAGTCAAGTAACAAAGTTTAAATAAGAGTTTCAATATATACATATATTATTGATTTTAAAATAGAAACGTCTAATCAAAACTTACCATCTCAAGTAACAAAGTTTAATGATTTTTTCACTATCTATTGATCTTATTGATAACTAAGGCTCTTAATTCAAATCAATTTTTTCATTTACTTGGCAAGTTAGATATCATGGATAATGTCTAACAGAGGGGAGTGCTCTGAAGGATCACACTAAATCTAATAATTAACTACTATTTTCATATGATGTCTGAAATGGTAATATTAAATGTAATTACTTATTGCCATTTTCATAAAAATATATGAAAATGATATGTTTTTCCCTTTATTGTAATACAATAAATATATATATATATTTTCATGGAAAGAGTACATGAATATGGCAATCGGTCCTCGAAACATTTCTCTGTTTCAAACGAGGAGAGTTGGATATCTTCTCACACTAAGAGTCGTCATCCTTCCCTCTTACTTCTCTATATAATGGACAATAAGTTGGACTCTTTCAAATCTCTGATCGTTGGAATGGATGATGGTACGCTCAATAGCACCCATAGCACCAACCTCGGAAGTAGCGGTCGTCCCCTTCCCGATAACTTGCTGGCAGAGATCCTCTCCTACCTCCCAGCAAAGACCTTCTTTAGGCTCCTCTCTGTTTGCAAGACCTTTCGCCAGCTCTCATCAGATTCTCATTTTCTCCTTTCACAGTCGTACCACAACAATGTCATCTCCGGCTTCTTTCCCCACGACAGCGCCTTTTCTGGAGCCTTCTGCCTCGTTGACCCCTACGCCGGTGTGCCCAGAAGCAGCCTCGAATTCTTGTTCCGCAAATGCAAAATCGTTGGGTCAGCTGGTGGCCTCGTCTTTGTGTTGCATAAGACAGATGGTGCCTTATTCGTCTACAACCCGGTCCGTGGTACTCGGTGCCAGCTACCCTCCCCGCCGGGCAAGTATTGTAAATGGGGTGGCATCGCGGTGAGATTCTTGAACGATGGAGATGGGGTGACGAAAGGCTACAGGTTGGTCTACCTTTCACGGCACTCAGTAAGGAGCAAGTTGCACCGCTGTCAGGTCTATGACTCGTCTGCGAGGGTGTGGACGATGGACAAGGAACTCGACTTCGGTTGGTTGGAACTACATTTGGAGCACCCGGTGATCTGCGACGACGTCGTGTTCTGGGCATCGTCAAATTCGTTCTCGAACGAGATCGACCAGTGTGTCGTCGCCTTTGATGTGAGAAAGGAGCGCACGCAGATCATCCCTCTGCCGAAAGAAGCAGCCGTCGCCCGCTCGGACACGATCGGAATAGGCATGTGGGAGGGGAAGTCGCTGTGCCTAATGCATTACGAAACGTGTACTTGGGTGATCGGACTGTGGCTGCTGAGGAAGACAAACGACGGTCCGCCAGGATGGGTGAGGGCGCATGAGGTGAGCTTGGGCCAGTTAGGGTTCAGGAAACCCCGCAACGTGAGCTGCGTCGTGCTGAGAGAGGTGGCGATGACCACGTCACTTGTTTTCACCGTAGATAGCGAGGCATATAGCTATGATATAAATGATGGAGAACTCAAGAAGCTGGGATGGCTGGGATGCAGTTCCCCATTGATCCCTTACTCTAATACGCTTCGGCCATGCGGTGAAGAAGAGGAACTGTTCGTAGATAAGAGAAGAGAAGTTGAATGAAAATTTTTGTCTTTCATGTGTCCAATGCTGCGATTAAATATCATGAAATAGAGGGTTTTTTGTTAGTAGAATTTTCTGTCATTGTGAATGAAACAGCAAGAAATGATTTCTTGGGAGACAATATTAAAATTGTTATGAGAAGGTATAACATGTCATAGACAAATTCACTTTGACTTAGTAATGCAAAGTAAACAGGTTGTGCAAGAAAAAGTTCACATGTCCTGAAAGAGAAGAGGATTGTTTAGTTGATTCATATGCATGAATGCATGCATGCGTTCCCTGTCGAGCAACAACATCTTGTCATTCTGCAACTATAACCGATCTGAACTCTATACAATCTTAGATAGACAACATCTTGTCTATATAACTTTTTGGGATTTGTTCGATTTCAAGAGAGGAGAAAACGAATAACATACTATTAGTGTACAAAAACGAATTTATATGCTTTGAAATGTAAGAAAAAAAAAAGAAATATGACATACTAAATAATACTTACTGCATGCTTTGAGTCATAAAAGAAGTCTCTGCATTATTCTCATCTTCATCTTTTTTTTTTTTCTTCTCTTATTTTTTTGCCCTTAATTGCCAATAAAAGAGGTTAATTCTGAGCAATTCAGTGGTCAGATCTCAGGATGTCTCGTCCGGCAAGAAAAGGTACCGAAATCTTGAATCAAATGGGATGATGCTAAAACCCCGAACACCAAGTAACCTCTGCTTCCTTTTCCCTTTCTTTTCTCGGCAAGTTAGATGTCATGGATAATGTCTTACGGAGGAGAGTGATTTGATGGATCACACTAAATCTAATAATTAACTATTGTTTTCATATGATGTCTGAAATGATAATTTTAAATGTAATTACTATGTGTCATTTTCATAAAAATATATAAAGAACGATATATATATTTTTAATTTATTGTAATACAATAAATATGAAATATATATAGTTTCATGGAAAGAGTTGATGAATATGGCAATCGGTCCTTAAAAGAAGAAAGCTGTGTCGATATATGATGCAGAGAATGACAAGAACGTGTGTATATACATCCATGCAGGCACGGTGGTGGGACGCGGAAACTTCAACAAGAAAGCTGAAAGGGAGGTGCGGCGGGCGGGCGAGCGAACCACCACCGCTTACTTGGCATATAAATCACCGTCCACTCTCCCTCCTTTGCATCCAACCAGCACTGGCAACAAGAAGGAAGCCAACGACCATCGCCATGGCTGCCTCCACCACAAAGTTGGCCGGCCATGCTCACCCTTGCGGCAGTTGCCTGCACGTACGCTGCCAAGCATCTGTTCACTGATCAATCTCCCTCCCTTCTCTCTCTTCCTCTCCTCCTCTTCTTCGTATTCTCCCGCTCCGGCTCCAATGGCGCCCCTCCCGGCCCCGTCTCCTTCCCTATCTTCGGAAACTGGCTACAGGTCGGCAACGACCTCAACCACCGGAACCTCGTGGGCATGGCGAAGAAGTAGGGTAACGTGTTCCTGCTGCGGCTCGGGGTACGGTAATTACCCCCTTCCCTCTTGGACAGTCGTATTCTTTCAAATCTCTGATCGTCGGAATGGGCGGTACGCTCAACAACACCCATAGCATGGACTTCGTTGGTCCGATGAAGCTGGGAAGTCGCTGTGCCTAATCCATTACGAAATGTGTACTTGGGTGGTGTTTTCACTACTTGCTGAGCTCCATCATGCTGAGTGACGTTACTTGTTTTCACTATACAAAGTGACATTACCCACCGTTGATTCCTTACTCTAATACGCTTCGGCTTCGGCCATGCGGTCAGGAAGAGGAGCTGACTTTTTCCTTTTTCCCTGTCATATATATATGCATTACCGTAGAGAGACAAAAAATAGCATGAAAATTTTTCTTCGGTTTCTCTTTCTTAGTGTCCAATTCCTGCTTGCTTGCTTGTAGTATAATGAAATTATACTATTTTTTTAAAAGGTATTATAGATCAACATAGAGATTATTAGAGTAATGTGATCAAATGTTTTACTTTCGTAAATATTCCAAAGTATAGATATCTTAATGTAATTTTTTTAAAATATAAAAATTAAAATATTAAAAATAAATAATTACAAAGATTAATATGTAATTAGACCTTTCGACAAAGCCATCAAGAGAGCATTGGATATGGCATTAGAAGAGCCTATTTGAAAGATCTAATTGGCCATTGGCCATTTATGTCCTCGTGAAGCAAACCATCAAGCATCTACAATTGACAACCTTAGAGAACCTAATGATGAAATGTTCTATTTCATCATTAGAAGAGCCTGTTGATGTAATGTTCTATTTCCTAGCAAAACTGCATCCAAATTATGCAAGTTCTTGCACAGTAGAAACTGTGACTGGGTAGACAAGAACACAGTCAAGCTGCATAAAAGAAAAGGTTACTGCAAGTCCACGAAGAACACGAAGAAGACTATTCAAAACATACAATGTTTTACTGCTACGCAGAATTCCATGAAGATAGCCACCGGCCATTATCAAGGACACAAGAGAAACGACACCTGCAGGGAATACCTTTCCAGACTACTTGTTGCGAGACCCCATTACAGCTAGAAGAGTCACGGACGTACCTGATAAGTAAAACAGGCAGGTTAAGTAAGCATAAGGAGAAGGGGGAAAAAAGATAGATATAGCCGGTGTTGAGCAGAATAGCCATGGTAGAACCCCTAACCCCAGGGATGATGCGTATAGAGGTCGTTCTGGAAGCTGGGTGTACACGTGACACAATAACGCAGCCGATACCCCTCCGGCAACTAATGACTTCTGGCTGCCGCTCTTCACACATCCCATTACACCGCCGGCTGCGAGGATGCCAATGGGAGAAAATAAATGTTTAGCCTTCCAACGGAGGAATGCTTGTTTCGAACACACGTAAGAATGAAGCAGAAAAGGAAATCTGCTGTGGTTTGCATGTCTTATGGGGATAGGAATGCCCATAACCCTCGTGGCTCCATACAAGATATGAAGTCCAACCTAAAATTTTGGATCCATTAACATTACAAGATCAAGTATGGATCCTATATCTCACCCACCCGATGATACATAAATTAGAATGTCCGATCTGAATCTTCTTAGGTACGGGTCCTCCTCATTTTGGATCCAAAAGCTTATCAGATTCAGACCCCAATTGGATTTTCAGTCGAGTATGGCCCCAACAAAAAACATCCCTATTTATAAATGGTAAAAAGTATGTATGTATGTATGTATCACAAAAAAACAAATCGCTTACGAAACTCAGAAACAATAATGAGCACATATAGCTTGCAGAGATAGACAATATGACCAAAATATGATTTCTTGGTGATGTTGAAGTACCAAAATAAAGAGAAGAACGTCTACACGAGCTGCTAACGAGGCATGCATCTTTCAACGTGTGTGTCTTCGCGTTGCACTCAACTCATGTCAAAAAAAAGACCAATGTTAAGATAGATAGATAGATAGATAGATATACATAGATATATATATATATATATATATATATATATATATATATATAGAGAGAGAGAGAGAGAGAGAGAGAGAGAGAGAGAGAGAGAGAGAGAGAGAGAGATAGAGAAATAGATAGATAGATATATACATATATATACACACATATATATATATATATATATATATATATATATATATATATATATATATATATATATATATATCTATCTATGTATATATATGTATATATCTATCTATATCTCTCTCTCTCTCTCTCTCTCTCTCTCTCTCTATATATATATATATATATATATATATATATGTAGACAGAGAGGGATAGAGAGACAGATAGATAGATAGATATATACATATAAATATAAATATATATATATATATATATATTGATATGTGTATATCTTGATACATATATATATATCTACGTTTAAAGTGTGTATATATATACACAGTGAGATTTCTTATACAGTTTTCGAATCTAGATTTCTTGCTGCAGCGATGAACCCTCCGCTCGAGATCGGCATCGTGGGTGAGGAGAAGCCCGTAACCGGAAGCTGTCGGCTTCCCGACGACTTGCACGAAGAGATCCTGTCCTACCTCCCCGCGAAGACATTCTTCAGACTCCAACCTGTCTGTAAGTCCTTCCACGAGCTCTCGGAAAAGTCTGATTTCCTCCATTCACAATCAGATCTCTGCAAAGCCGTCTCCGGATTCTTCGTCAAGATCCGCAATGCCTTCAATTCCTTTCTCCTCGTTGACCCCTACGCCGGCGTGCCAAGAACCTTTGGCAAATTCTTGAGCAAGAACAACGGCTTCATCCTTGGGTCAGCTGACGGCCTTGTCTTCGTCATGCACGACAACCGCCGGGCGGCCACCCGTAGCTTATATGTCTACAACCCGGCTCGTAGGACTCGGTGTCATCTACGCGCACCTTCGGACTTGTGTCCGGGGGGTGGCATCGCGGTGAACTTCATGAACGATGGGGACATGACGAAAGACTACAAGCTGGTGTACCTCTCATCAACCTGGGTGTGGTACTCGTTGCGCCGCTGCCAGGTCTACGACTCGGTGGCCAAGAAGTGGACGATGGACAAGCGTCTCGACTTTGGAGGGGGCGCAATAGATTTGGATCACCCGGTGGTCCACGACGAGACCATATTCTGGGTGTCGGCGCGGGAAACGTGCAGGATGATTAATGCGTACGTCGTCGCCTTCGACCTGAGGACTGAGTGCACGCAGATCATCCGACCGCCGGAAAGAATGAACATCGATCCCTCCGACACCATTGGGATCGGCAAGTGGGAGGGAAAGTCGGTTTGCCTGATTCATTACCGTCTGTCTTCTCGGGTGTTCGCTCTAGAGCTGCTGGAGAAGAGTAACAACGGTGGGATACGCTGGGTGACGGCGCATGAGATAAGCTCGGACCGGATGGGGTTCAAGAAACCACTCAACGTGCTGTCCACCATGCTGTGTGAGGTGGCGACGACTACGCTACTTGTTTTCGCCACACATGAAGATGCATACACCTACAGTATAAGGGATGGAGAACTCAAGAAGCTGGCATTGCAGGAATGCCATTTACCATCGTTGATCCCTTACTCTAATACGCTTCGGCCATGCGGTGAAGAAGAGGAACTGTTCGAAACAACCTGAAGAGACTTTTTTTGTTTGTTTGTATTTCCTATTATGTATACATTCTCGTAGATAAGATAAGAGAAGTTGAATGAAAAATGTTGTCTTCCTTGTGTCCAATGCTGCGATTAAATATCATGAAATAGAGGGTTTTTTGTTAGTAGAATTTTGTGCCATTGTGAATGAAACAGCAAGAAATGATTTCTTGGGAGACAATATTAAAATTGTTATGAGAAGGTATAACATATCATAGGCAAATTCACTTAATAACGCATAGTAAACAGGTTGTGCAAGAAAAAGTTCATATGCCCCGACTAAATTAGAATGAATGATGCAAGCATATGGAGGGATAATAAATAAGTTTGGGACATTGAGGGATAATTAATATGTTTTTTTAATTATCACTAAAGAACCTTTACCACCTCGAAACAATAATCTCCTATGTCGATAGAATATTATCTTAAATATTGGCTAATTGTAAAAAAATTTTGCCCATGAGAGATAATTTGGGGAATAAAAGTTCAATTAAGATTTTAAGAAGAATTTTATAATTTAAATTATATAATAATATTGGTTAAAAAAAAACTTTAGTCGATCATCAATAAACATACACCTATGATGAAAATGATGAAATTAAAATCAGTTGGACCATTATGATATTCCAATATCCACTAAATAATTCAATTGTATAGTCATCTAGATTGAGTCTTTTTACCAAAATTTATAGATCTTAGAAAATCTTAAATTTACTTATATTCAAAAGGTATGAAAAGTTAAGATTAGAAATTATATGTAGAGTAGGCCAAGTTTGAGCAATCGATTCATTCCAAAAATTGGAGTAAAAGACACCACTTCTACCCTAATTTGAACATCTTTGTGACAAATCTCACTATCTTCCCAAATACGTTGGATTTTGCTTTCGTCCTACACTCATGTAATTCACAGTAGGATAAGATTTGGTGTTATGATCACCCTGCATTTGTCCATTTTATCCTAATCATAATCTACCATCTCAAATTAATTTATCTAAAAATGGTTTGAAGTGGATTGATCGTTAAGACTCTTAACTAAGGCTCATATTAGCATTCTTAACTTGGAAGTCTTTAATTTGCTCGAGTGTCAAAGGTTCTTTTTTTCAAGATTCCTTAAAAATTAGCAATTCCATAAATTAAAAATACCCTAAAACAATCAAAATGAGTAGTCAAATAATCCCTCGCACAACTATTCTATCTTTAGCATCCTTATGTTTATCTGAAAATTTTGAAACTAAAAATGGCTTCTTCTTTTTTCAGATGATTATTTTCTTTATTTGAATTAGGAAAAAGTAATGATCCGAGGCAACGTGAGCAATTTAATGATATTTTCACTATCTATTGATCTTAGTGATAACTAAGACTCTTAATTCAAATCAATTTTATCATTTACTTGACAAGTTAGATATCATGGATAATGTCTAACAGAGGGGAGTGCTTAGAAGGATCACACTAAATCTAATAATTAACTTCCATTTTCATATGATGTCTGAAATGATAATATTAAATGTAATTACTTATTGCCATTTTCATAAAAATATATATGAAAATGATATGTTTTTCCCTTTATTATAATTCAATAAATATGATATATATATATATATATATATATATATATATATATATATATATATATATATATTACTTATTGTCTCTATATAATGGACAATAAGTTGGACTCTTTCAAATCTCTGATCGTTGGAATGGATGGTACGCTCAATAGCACCCATAGCATCAACCTCGGAAGTAGCGGTCGTCCCCTTCCCGATAACTTGCTGGCAGAGATCCTCTCCTAACTCCCAGCAAAGACCTTCTTTAGGCTCCTCTCTATTTGCAAGACCTTTCGCCAGCTCTTATCAGATTCTCATTTTCTCCTTTCACAGTCGTACCACAACAATGTCATCTCCGGCTTCTTTCCTCACGACCGCGACTTTTCTGGACCCTTCTTCCTCGTTGACCCCTACGCCGGTGTGCCCAGAAGCCGCCTCGAATTCTTGTTCCGCAAAGGCAAAATCGTTGGGTCAGCTGGTGGCCTCGTCTTTGTGTTGCATAGGAAAGATGGTGCGTTATGCGTCTACAACCCGGCCCGTGGTACTCGGTGCCAGCTACCCTCCCCGCCGAGCAAGTATTGTACATGGGGTGGCATCGCGGTGAGATTCATGAACGATGGAGATGGGGTGACGAAAAGCTACAGGTTGGTCTACCTTTCACGGCACCCAGTAAGGAGTAAGTTGCACCGCTGTCAGGTCTATGACTCGTCTGCGAGGGTGTGGACGATGGACAAGGAACTCGACTTCGGTCGGTTGGAACTACATTTGGAGCACCCGGTGATCTGCGACGACGTCGTGTTCTGGGCATCGTCACATTCGTTCTCGAACGAGAGGATCGACCAGTATGTCGTCGCCTTTGATGTGAGGAAGGAGCGTACGCAGATCATCCCTCTGCCGAAAGAAGCAGCCGTCGCCTACTCGGACACGATCGGAATAGGCATGCGGGAGGGGAAGTCGCTGTGCCTAATGCATTACGAAACGTGTACTTGGGTGATCGGACTGTGGCTGCTGAGGAAGACAAACGACGGTCCGCCAGGATGGGTGAGGGCGCATGAGGTGAGCTTGGGCCAGTTAGGTTTCAGGGAAACCCCAAAGGTGAGCTGCATCGTGCTGAGTGAGGTGGCGATGACCACGTCACTTGTTTTCACCGTAGAAAGCGATGCATATATCTATGATATAAAGGATGGAGAACTCAAGAAGCTGGCATCGCTGGAATGCCCTTACCCACCGTTGACCCCTTACTCTAATACGCTTCGGCCATGCGGTGAAGAAGAGGAACTGTTCGAAACAACGTGAAGAGACCTTCTTTTTGTTTGTATTTCCTATTATGTATACATTCTCGTAGATAAGAGAAAGAAGTTGAATGAAAAATTATCTTTCTTGTGTCAATGCTGCGATTAAATGTGACCTGATGCGTCGTCGCCGATGGGGTCTTGATCCACAGGTTAATGTCGGGAGTTCACGATCGATGGGACGAGGTGTTGAGGTCGATTACGTCAGGAAGTTGGGACGCTACCATCGTCTTCCGGGAAGGTGCCACTTCGATCGGGGCGGTCGCGCTTCTGGAGGCGATCGAGCTCCAGCACATAAGGCCCTCGTCGGCGGGTTTCCAACTTTGGCCCCTCGTAGAATAAGTTGGTGGTTACCTTTTCCCCTTTTTTTGTCATCCCATGGCCAGATGTCGGTCAAGGGCTTTTATACTATTATGCGAGGATCGGTCGTACGTGGATTTGATACGGTGAACGATCCTCAAGTTGCGAGATGGTACCTTTGTGTGGTCGCACGTCCGGAATGCACGGAACGTGCCTGGAATGCCCCGAGTTTTTCGGGACGATACTTGACGAGGGAGTGCATCTCGGTATAGGTCCCAACCCGGTGCAGGGAGGTACTCTCGTGCCGACTTGGTGGGGGCGTGATGCGACAGAGGTTGTGACGTGACGGGAATACAAAATATGCCTTATCATCATGAAATAAAGGGTTTTTTGTTAGTAGAATTTTCTGCTATTGTGAATGAAACAGCAAGAAATGATTTCTTGGGAGACAATATTAAAATTGTTATGCGAAGGTATAACATATCATAGACAAATTCACTTTGACTTAATAATGCAAAGTAAACAGGTTGTGCAAGAAAAAGTTCATGAAAGAGAAGAGGATTGTTTAGTTGATTCATATGCATGCATGCATGCGTTCCCTGTCGAGCAACAACATCTTGTCATTCTGCAACTATAACCAATCTGCACTATACAATCTTAGATAGACAACATCTTGTCTATATAACTTTTTGGGATTTGTTCGATTTCAAGAGAGGAGACAACGAATAACATACTATTAGTGTACAAAAACGAATAATGCTTTGAAATGTAAGAAAAAAAAGAAATATAACATACTAAATAATACTTACTGCATCCTTTAAGTCATAAAAGGAGCCTCTGAGTTATTCTCATCTTCATTCTTTTTTTCTTCTCTTATTTTTTTTACCCTTAATTGCCAATATTATAGGTTCTCCTTTTTCTTTTTTTTTTCTTTCTCAACCTCGTCCACAATCTTCATTGTCCTTTTGTTTCAACCTTACCTGCCACACGTCTATATTAAAAAAAGTTAGGATTTATGTTAAAAGAAAAAAAAAATACTAGTATGAGTTATGAGTTATTAAAGCTCATTATGGACTGAACTAATGAGCTATCTGCCCAATAGATAAGAATCTCTAATGGAATTATATCTGTAGTTAGATTTGGAAAAAAAAAACTCATGCAAATTCATAATTAGATCACTCATCGTCGGTTAATTCTGAGCAATTCAGTGGTCAAGAAAGTCTTGTCCGGCAAGAAAAGGTATCGAAATCTTGAATCAAATGGGATGATGCTAAAACCCAGAACACCAAGTAACCTCTTCTCAAAATCGATTAAATGAGGATTAGAGATCGATTAAATTAGGTTCTAGTTAAATCGAGTTCAATTGAAACATTGAGTTATAATACAAGTTGATTGATAGCTAATTGATGTTATTTAACATTAATGATATTTGAAAGATAACTTTAAATGTTTCAATGTATTATTTCATTTCTATATAGACATAACATGTTATAAGACGATTTTATTTTCCTACTAAGGACAGGTAGGGTGATTCCCTTTGAGGATTAACAGGTTATAAGACATGACGATCGGATAGTTATTATATCTATTATTGGATAGAACGTGTGTTATGATTGAGTCGGTACTAAGAGGGGGGGTGAATTAGTGCTTTCGTTAAAATCACTGGTTTTAAAAATTTTGTTCGATGAAAAATCGTATCGAAAAAATATTAACTTGGAAAGCGTACGGAAGCTTAGTGAAAGTATGAATTTAGTTTGCAATAAAGGTAAATAGTAAGAAGTAAATTCAAACCAGATTTTTATAGTAGTTCGGTTATCGTGATCTACGTCCACTTCTGATTGCTCTTTCGTTGAGACCACCGGCTTCCATTACCGAAGATCAACTACCCGTACAACTCAATTCTCTTTTTGACAAGTTGAGGAGAGAACCTTTACACCCCCACTTACTCCTCTCTTAAATAAAAATCAACCTTAGACTATAGAAGGAGAACTCTCATAAGATTACAACAGAATTTATCTTTGTTTTTGTTCTCAATTCTTGTGTGATCTGAACAGGGATGATAAAGGTATTTATAGGCTCCAAACAGATTAAAAATTGAAGCCTAAAAGTGTCTCATTCTCAATTTTTAGGATATTGGCGGTACCACCACTTGACAGAGCCTCGGAGACTAGGCTCTAGTGGTAACATCGCTTGATAGCTTTTATGGCCGATGATACCACTGCCAACTTTGGGCGGTACCATCGACTGGACCTCCTCGGAGGTTGAGCTTCAAGTGGTTCTATCACCCACCATGGGTGGTGCCACTGCCTAGCATGGTTCTAAGTGGCTGAGTGGGTATTCCATTCGACCCAACTCAGCCCTAACTTATGCCTAATTATCCCCTAATTGAGTTGACCTAATTACATTCTAAATTGACTCAATTAGACTCTAAACTAACTCAATCTAGACATAGTCGATTACAAGCGAATCCTATGTTGTCCGACATGTCATTGGTTCATCTGACACTTCGTCCAATCCTTCGATGTATTGCCCAATCGACATGTTGATTCTTGCAACTTCCAATCTCCTTGGCGTAAAGTCTGATCCTTCAACCCGATGCCTAAATTCATGACACGAAGCCTTCTACCGACACGTCGATCGATCCTCCAGCCGACGTCCAATCTTCTAATATGTTCTCTTTGGCCTAACGTTTGATTTCTCCTACTTTAATCAATTTGCCTTTTATGATCGAAGCTAGTCCTGCGTTACTTAAATGCATATTAGATCACAAACACATCAATTGATTTCATCATCAAAATCCGAGATTCAACAACATGTCCTTACTTTGACGAGTAAGAGATACTATTATTTATGTTGTTAGGAGTGTAATATGGATTTATTTTCATTCACTATTGTGAGTTTATAAAGGTTCCTCCGAGTATGCCTTCGAGCATTTGATATATGTCAATATGATGATTAACTTTTGAATATATATTTATTTTATAGTTGCCTTATAAAGGTTCCTCCTCGTATTACGGAATTTTTTTACTTTATTTTAAAATTTTAAAGTAACCAACCAATAATACTATACCAAATTTCAATTGAGAACAAATATTCCTTTAACTAGGGCTAGTTGAATTTTATTTTTGAGTTATTTTTGAGTTAGTATCACTATATTTCTAAATAAAACCTATGACTACTTTTAATTTATATTTTGATAAATAAAAAATTATAATAAATATTTATTATTTATATATATTAATAATGTGATATTTATTTATTTGACTTTTGATATATGGAATGATGTTATAATCCAATGAAAAAAATCCTAAATGTGGTAATATTCTTTCTTGTATAATGTAACAATTTATAACTAAAAAATTAATATAAATAAAATATTCCTGACTAAATTCATCATTTCGGCTTCTCGTTATCCAAGAAACAAAGATAAATTATTGTATATTGGTCATCATGCATAATTTGATTTAGTTACCTCATTTGAATAGACAACATAACATTCTAATCATCAAGTTATCGTTGAATCTGTAAAATTTTACAATCAAAATCAGAAATAAGCATTTTATGGGGAGGAATCATGGTTTAGAATTTATGTAACAACTTGGGTAATAATGACATAAATATAAAAAGACAAAGGTTCGCTACTTTAATAGCTCTAAGGTCAATTTTCAGAATGAATGAATGAAAGCATATCGAGGGATAATAAATAATTTATCATAAGTTTTTTTTTTTTAATTTTTATTTTAATTATCACTAAAGGACTTTTACCCTAGATTTGTACCTCCAAAACAACAATCTCCTATGTCGATAGAATATTCTCTTAAACGTTGGCTAATTGTAAAAAATTGTTTGCCCATGAGAGATAATTTGGGGAATAAAAGTTCAATTAAGATTTTAGGAAGAATTTTATAATTTAAATTATATAATAACATTGATTAAAAACCACTTATAACTTTATGAGTCTTGCATCAGTAAAAGAAAAAGAAAAACTTTAGTCAATCATCAATAAGCATACACCTATGATGAAAATGATGAAATTAAAATCAGTTGGACCATTATGATATTCCAACATCCACTAAATAATTCAATTATGTAGTCATCTAGATCGAGTCTTTTTTACCAAAATCCATAGATCTTAGAAAATCTTAAATTTACTTATATTCAAAGGGTATGAAAAGTTAAGATTAGAAATTATATGTAGAGTAGGCCAAGTTTGAGCAATCGATTAATTCCAAAAATTGGAGTAAAAGACACAACTTCGACCCTAATTTGATCATCCTTGTAACAAATCTCACTATCTTCCCGAATACATTGGATTTTGCTTTTGTCCTACACTCATGTAAGTCACATTGCGATAAGATTTGGTGTTATGGTCACCCCTCATTTGTCCATTTTGTTCGTATCATAATCTACCATCTCAAATTAATTTATCTAAAAATGGTTTGAAGTGGATTGATTCTTAAGACTCTTAATTAAGGCTCATATTGGCATTCTTAACTTGGAAGTCTTCAATTTACTCGAGTGTCGAATGTTCTTTTTTCAAGATTCCTTAAAAATTAGCAATTCTATAAATTAAAAATACCCTTAAACATTCAAAATCAGTAGTAAAATAATCCCTCACACAACTATTGTATCTTTAGCATCCTTATGTTTATCTGAAAATTTTGAAACTAAAAATGGCTTTTTTTTTCAGATGATTATTTTCTTTATTTGAATTATGAAAAAGTAGTGATCAGAGGCAACGTGAGCAATTTAATGATCTTTTCACTATCTATTGATCTTAGTGATAACTAAGGCTCTTAATTCAAATCAATTTTATCATTTACTTGGCAAGTTAGATATCATGGATAATGTCTAACAGAGGAGAGTGCTTAGAAGGATCACACTAAATCTAATAATTAACTACTATTTTCATATGATGTCTGAAATGGTAATATTAAATGTAATTACTTATTGTCATTTTCACAAAAATATATGAAGATGATATGTTTTTAGCTTTAATGTAATACAATAAATATGAATATATATATATATATAATATACATATATATATATATATATATATATATATATATATATATATATATATATATATATATATATATATATATATCATGGAAAGAGTCCATGAATATGGTAATCGGTCCTCGAAACATTTCTCAGTTTCAGATGATGAAAGTTCGATATCTTCTCACACTAAGAGTCATCGGCCTTCTCTATTCTCTATATAATGGACAGTTGTACTTTTCCAAATCTCTGATGGTTGGAATGGATGGTATGCTCAATAGCAGTCATAGCATCAACCTCGGAAGTAGCGGTCGTCCCCTTCCCGATAACCTGCTGGCAGAGATCCTCTCCTACCTCCCAGCAAAGACCTTCTTTAGGCTCCTCTCTGTTTGCAAGACCTTTCGCCAGCTCTCATCAGATTCTCATTTTCTCCTTTCACAGACGTACCACAACAATGTCATCTCCGGCTTCTTTCCCCACATCCGCAACATTCCTGGGCCCTTCTTCCTCATTGACCCCTACGCCGGTGTGCCCAGAAGCAGCCTCGAATTCTTGTCCTACAGGAAAGTCGTAATCCTTGGGTCAGCGGGTGGCCTCGTCTTTGTCTTGCATAACAAAGATGATGCCTTATGCGTCTACAACCCGGCCCGTGGGACTCGGTGCCAGCTGCCCTCCCCGCCGAGCAAGTATTGGACATGGGGCGGCATCGGCATCGCGGTGAGATTCATGAACGATGGAGATGGGGTGACGAAAAGCTACAAGTTGGTCTACCTTTCACGGACCCCAGAAGGGAGCTCGTTGCACCGCTGTCAGGTCTATGACTCGTCTGCGAGGGTGTGGACGATGGACAAGGAACTCGACTTCGGTCGGATGGAACTACATTTGGAGCACCCGGTGGTCTGCGACGACGTCGTATTCTGGGCATCGTCACATTCGAAATCGTACGAGAGGATCGACCACTATGTCGTCGCCTTTGATGTGAGGAAGGAGCGCACGCAGATCATCCCTCTGCCGAAAGAAGCAGCCGTCGCCTACTTGGACACGATCGGAATAGGCAAGTGGGAGGGGAAGTCGCTGTGCCTAATCCATTACGAAATGTGTACTTGGGTGATCGGACTGTGGCTGCTGAGGAAGACAAACGACGGTCCGCCAGGATGGGTAAGGGTGCATGAGGTGAGCTTGGGCCAGATAGGGTTCAGGGAACCCCCCAACGTGAGCTGCGTCGTGCTGAGAGAGGTGGCGATGACCACGTCACTTGTTTTCACCGTAGATAGCGAGGCATATAGCTATGATATAAAGGATGGAGAACTCAAGAAGCTGGGATCGCTGGGATGCAGTTACCCACTATTGATCCCTTACTCTAATACGCTTCGGCCATGCGGTGAAGAAGAGGAACTGTTCGTAGATAAGAGAAGAGAAGTTGAATGAAAATTTTTGTCTTTCATGTGTCCAATGCTACGATTAAATATCATGAAATAGAGGGTTTTCTGTTAGTAGAATTTTCTGCCATTGTGAATGAAACAGCAAGAAATGATTTCTTGGGAGACAATATTAAAATTGTTACGAGAAGGTATAACATATCATAGACAGGTTCTGCAAAGTAAACAGGTTGTGCAAGAAAAAGTTCACATGTCCTGAAAGAGAAGAGGATTGTTTAGTTGATTCATATGCATGCATGCATGCATGCGTTCCCTGTCGAGCAACAACATCTTGTCATTCGGCAACTATAACCAATCTGCACTCTATACAACGTCGGCAACGAATTCATATGCTTTGAAATTTAAGAAAAAAAAGAAATATAACATACTAAATAATACTTACCGCATGCTTTAAGTCATAAAAGGAACCTCTGCATTATTCTCATCTTCATCTCTCTTTTTTTTTTTTTTTTTTTTGCCCTTAATTGCCAATATTACAGTTTCTCCTTTCTTTTTTTTTTTTTCTTCTCAACCTCGTCCACAATCGTCATTGTCCTCTTTTTTCAACCTTACCTGCACACGTTTAGATTAAAAAAGTTAGGATTTATGTTAAAAGAAAAGAAAATACTAATATGAGCTATGAGTTATTAAAGCATTATGGGCTGAACTAATGCGCTATGTGCCCAACAGATAAGAATCTTTAATGGAATTATATCTGTAGTTAGATTTGGAAAGGCAAAAAACTCATGCAACTTCATAATTAGATCACTCATCGTCGGTTAATTCAGTGGTCAGATCTCAGGAAGTCTTGTCCGGCAAAAAAAAGTACCGAAATCTTGATTCAAATGGGATGATGCTAAAACCCCGAACACCAAGTAACCTCTGCTTCCTTTTCCCTCTTTTTTTCTCGATACGTTAGATGTCATGTGTTAGTGCAAACAACTTTACGCCGTGGCCTCGGGGCCGACGCGGTTTGTTCTGGGTCCGAATGGCGGGGATCTCCCAGGGGGGTTCCTCGGGACTGTAGAGGTCGCCGGCTCGGGTCGGTTCGGTCGTGGAGGGGGGTCGCCGTTTCCTCTGGGAAGGGGCTCCTCGCCTGTGCGTCCGGTGAGAGGCGCCTCGTCTTCGTTCCTGCACACAGGTCGGGTCGGAAGCTCGGCCTGACCCTTCCAACGATCAAGTTAGTGATGTGGAGTGGAGTGGTTTTGAGGGTGTTTTTGTGTTGTCCTCTCCCTCCTTTTCTCCCTTGGCATGCAAGGGTTTTTATAGTGAAGGTGGTGCGTAGGACTGCTAGCAGGGAGCAGGATCGAACTCCCGGTAGCGTCTGACACTAGTGTTGGCGTCACGTGAGGGGCTGGGCTCCTGTAGGATAGTGACGTGCCTCGGTTGGCGTTCTGGTCTTGTTTGACCAGGTGTTGTCAGGTCAACCGAGGGGCGATGCGTCATCCGAGACAGCTGACGTCAGCCCGAGTCTTATCGCCATTATTACCCTCATCATATTCCCCCCCCAATGGAAGTTATGCGTCGGTTGCCGTAAGGCGAGTCCGAGGCATGGCTTCGGTTCTAAGGAACCGTCTCTGTCGGGCGAAGGCCGGTTCATTGCCAGGGGTGTGGGAATCATGGAGCTTGACAATTGACGAGGGTTGGATGTGCAGTGGTGGCTCTGGGTGGCCGAGGAACCTCAAGTAGTGGTTCGTCGGTCAAGTTGGGCTTGGTTGTAGGGGTGGTAGGCCCCTCAGGCGGGCAGGCCGCGCAGGAGTGGTCTCGGGCAGCATGGGGTCGAGGAGCTCTCGGGCAGGCAGTGGCCGAGGAGCTACTTAGGCGGGCAGGCCGCGCAGAGGAAGTCTCGGGCAAGCTGTGGCCGAGGAGGTCTCGGGTAGGCTGTGGCCGAGGAGGTCTCGGGCAGTATGCCCTCCTTCTAGCGCCAAAATGTTACGGGGAACAACTGTATGCCGTGGCCTCGGGGCCGACGCGGCTTGGTTCGGGTCCGAATGCGCGGGGATCCGACGCGGCGCTCCTCGGGACAACTGGGGTGGCCGGTCACGGCGGTCCGAATGGGACGTAGCGTGGGGGGTGAAGCCTCGTCGTGGTGACTGGGAGATGCGACCTTGCCTTCGTTCCTGCACACAGGTCGGGTCGGAAGCTCGGCCCGACCCCTCCGACGATCAAGTCAGATGATGTGGAAGGGAGTTTTCTGCCGTGGAGAAGTCCCCCCTTTCGTTTAGAACTCGGGGGTATTTATAGGGTAGTTTAGCGTTACCTGATGTGCCCGCCTGTGGGAGGCAGGATCGTACCTCTGACGACGTCTGACGCTGTTACTAACGTTGCGTGGAGAACCGGACTGTCGCAGGGTATGGGCGAGGGTCGGTCGTCGTCCTCTCCTGTCGTGGTCAAGTGCACGGGGTCGGAAGTCGTTGCCTGATAGTGGATGACGTCAGCGCGTGTCGAGTCAGCGTTATTGCCTTCCTCATTGGGCAGAGTGGCGCCCAGGTGGGGCAGTCGTCGTGACACGTCATGTCGCCATTATTACCCCTATCATCATGGATAATGTCTTACTGAGGTTTTCATATGATATCTCAAATGGTAATTTTAAATGTAATTACTATTTATCATTTTCATAAAAATATATGAAGAATGATATTTTTTTCACTTTATTTTAATACAATAAATATGAAATATATATAGTTTCATGGTCAGAGTTTATGAATATGGTAATCGGTCCTTAAAGAAGAAAGTTGTGTCGATAGAAGACGCAGAGGATGACAAGAACATGTGTATATATATACATACAAGCACGGTGGTGGGACGCGGAAACTTAAATAAGAAAGCCGTAAGGGAGGTGCCGCGGGCGAGCGAACCACCACCGCTTACTTAGCATATAAATCAATATATACACATATTGATTTTAAAAAAAGAAACTTCTCATTTTTCAGATTTTTAATAGCGCTTAATTTTTTGCTTAATCCTTGAAATATCCAATTATCTACCCTTTTTTTTTTTTTCTTTTTTTCCTTTTTCTGTGGACTAGTTGGATGAATCGATCCAATTATAGTATTTTCAGTAATACTAAGAAACAATCGTCAATGCAATAAAAAATATAGTTATAATATTTTATATTATGAAAAATACTATAACATAAAATAAAAATACTGTAAAAAATAATATTTTCAAAATAATTATATTTATAAATATATTATATTATATTATTTTTTGGGTATTACTAAAATACTATAACATCGTATTAAAAATATTGTAATCGGTATTAGGTTAAAAAAAAAATTGATGTCGGAAAATTTCTGAAAACGTGAGACTCTTTTATGGAGAAAAAAAAAAAAGAGAGAATTCCCTCACATTCATATGCATTAAATTGCTGTTCGAGGGGCAAATGACAATCGACTTACAGAGATTGACCGAGTCAATAAATATGAAAATTGTTGTGTTTATATATAATACCACCAAATTAATGCAACAGGGAATTTGCATCGCATTCATCCTCACTAAAAATTGGTGGATTGAGGCGTTGACTTGCCAACTGCCTGAGTCATTTCGATCCTCGCCACAGCTTCCGATCGAAGTCAACGACGTGCTCGTCTTCCCCACATGGATTTCATCGGTAATCCCCCAGAAAAAAAGCTCTATCATGTTAATATACTATGCTCGAGAAAATGTCGGTGTTCATCACGTTAATTCCATCGGGAATTAAGCTGCATTATATTATGCTTCCTCCCGATATATATATATATATCTCATAAGAAATGGAATAATCATGCATCGAAAAGAACACCCAAACAAGCGACAAGTATAACGATGGCATGCGGTTACGTGATGGCAACCACTTAAGCAATGCAAGCACGCAAAGGAAAGATAGAAGTGACCTCTCACACACAAATGTATGATTTATTACAACCATTTTTTGTCCTTTTAAGTTTTGATTGTTATTATAGCATTGTTATGTATGCTCATATATTGCTAATTAGATCTTCGATTTAGTCAATTAAACTTAATTAATTATACTTTAACGCTCAATTAAAGTTATTTTTCTTGAGACATGTGTATTTATTTATCTATTTATTTTCGGTACCAAATGGAGACCTAAGCATATCCATTCATACATTTTAACTTCTACTCAAAACCCACCGCCTACCCCCCACCATTAATCCGTTGTTTCCTCCCTCGACGTTTCTTCCCCGTTGCCAGCGATCGAAACCAGTGCTCGGCGTCTCCTCTCTCTCTCTCTCTCTGTCTCTCGGTGAAGGATCTCTTCATCTGCCCTCTTTTCTTTTTGGAGTTCGAGATTGCTTCCGTTGATCGACGTGGTAAACGTTTGTGGGGGGGAGGGGGTATCGGATGTCGATTGCAGGGGGTGAATTTGGTCGCGGTGGGGATCGACGGCTGATTCGAGTGTGAGGAAATCGGGCATGGGTTTCTTTCCAGGCTGATTGGATCGGCCTTCTTGTTTCGGTGGTTTCGGTGGGATCTTCCCTCACTTTGATCTTTGTTTGGGGGGCGAATATTTCGGAGGGAAGATGGGGTATTTGAACTCCATCAGTGGGCTTCAAGCAGACGGTGCTCCGGTCAGCGGGGGAGGACTCAGGTCTCGTTCGTTTATTCCTTGTGAAGTCGTATTAAGGCTTACGATATTCTTTTCTAGATTTGTTTATGTTTCGTATCTCGTGCGATTTTCGAGCTGATCTTATGCTAGCATTCGCTTCATATATTTTGAGTTCTAATTCGAAGACAAACTAGCTAGTTATTGGAAGAGATTTATTTATTTATTTATTTTTTATGTATAAACAGTCGTTTATTCCTTAATAATTCAATATAAGTTAGATCCTTAATAATTGACAAACAAGTTATGAGATGGTTCGTCAGATATGGATGTGTGAACTTACATGGGAAACATGGTTCTTTTACGCTGAATAAACTCATAGAACTGCTTCCTATCTGTTAATTGTGGTTCTTGAATCTGCAGTTGAATATGTTGCCTAAAGTAGGCTGTAAAGAAACATCCTACTCTTGCGTGTCAATCTAACATTAAAACTCATGCTTATTTCTTTCAAGACAGTCAAGATGGGAAGTTTGGTTATGGGTATGCAAGCTGTCCGGGGAAAAGATCTTCGATGGAAGACTTCTATGAGACGCGAATTGACAGCGTTGATGGAGAAATTGTTGGCTTGTTTGGGGTCTTTGATGGTAAAATTTCTGCAGTATTTTGTTGTCTTTGTTATGTTTAGAATGTCTTATCTTTTTTTTTTTTTGTATTTGCAAATTTTTGGTAAAACTGACATAGAAAACCCATTCATTAACTTGCTTCTTTCAATCCTTTTCTAGGGTAAATTTCTCTCGTGGAGAGTTGCTTATACATTCAATATCCTAACGTTAGACTTTGATGCTTTGATGAGTGGTTATGTAGGTCATGGCGGTGCCCAAGTAGCAGAGTATGTTAAACAAAACCTCTTCAGCAACTTACTCAGGCATCCAAAGTTCATTACCGATACAAAATCAGCTATAGGTGGTGCTGATTTGCATTTTGTACTATGAAAGAGCTTTTAGAGAACAATAATATTTGGCTTATGAAATTCATCTGTGCTGTTACCTTCAGCTGATGCATACAACCACACGGACGCAGAATTTTTGAAATCTGAGAACAGCCAGAACCGAGAGGCGGGTTCAACTGCATCAACAGCTGTCCTTGTTGGTGATCGTTTGCTCGTTGCAAATGTTGGGGACTCTAGAGCTGTCATATGTAGAGGAGGAGATGGTAGGCCCCTCATCCTTAAATCAGTTCTCTTATCATCAATTATGTGTAACGGATTTCTGTACTTAATCTAGAACTAAACCGGCTCAATTTAGATGGAGTTTACTGCATTTTTTTTTACTAACTGTATTCTGACAACCCAACCTATTTAAGAGCAATATTTAGAATGTGACACCAGTGACATCTAGGTTCTTAGGATATATGTAGGTTCTAGACCAACAAAGTTTTTTGGCCTTCTCTTGATCCTGCCAAATGCTATAGTAGCTCTGTGTGTCTCTGGTGTACTGAACACATTGAAACAAATAATCATATAGTTTCAGATTCTTCAAAAATATAGTAATATAAAAAAGTATAGACAGGAAGGAGAAAGAGAACATATTCCTGTTTGGATTCACAGAATTTAAGCCTGAAATTGGAGAATTGAACCTGCGAAAAAATCTTCAGAAATGGCTGAAACTGCACACTTATGGTGATAAATGAGGATTTAAATTGTTGATGATGGATGAGGTGCTAAAGTTCATTACGCTCTCGTATTGCATGTACTCTTTTTGAAATGAGATTTGAAGATTAATAGTTTACTAGCAAGTTAAACAGGATTGGAAACTTAATATTAAGTTATCCAATTTTTACACAGCATTATTTAAAGAATAATAATCACTTTTTTATGCTACTTCTATAAGCCATTGCACTTAATGTCTTTATGACTTATCGATGCTACAGTGGTTTCATAGCTACATACTTTTGGTGAAATTGTATACTAATAGTTTAGTCATGTTATCTTGTCTTTAATGTATGATCTAAGAACTATTTTTTGTTCATCGCTTGAGTGTTGTTCCTTGATGAAACTTTCCATTTAGCGCTGTACATAGTAGGTTTTGGTACCACTTTAGATGTATGACATGTCTTGGAATCTACAAATGGGATTTTTATTGGTGTGATTTATTATTCTACGGTCTTTTATCCTCCAGTCCACATTTTGTTGGTTATATTTCTTGCATTCTGGAATTGACCCTTGTCAAAACCATCTAATCGTAGACTTCGACGATCGGGAGTTTAACTATTCACGCCAATGACAAAACAGGATGACAATGGAAGTTGATGTTTCCTTAATCCTGAAGCTTGTCATAAGCATATTTCTCCATTATTTGTTTTGTTCAGTGTTAAAGAATATATTTTTTATATGGAACTTTAGGTAGATATTATTGTGTCTCCATTATTTTTTCTTGCCAAATTTACATATTTTTTATCAAAAATCATCCCTCATGTATGTAGAGCTTGGTATTTAACATTTTACATATTTCCATAATCATTATCCGTGATCTACCATTTGCTTTTGTTTGGATGTTTGCTTGCCCATTTGTTCATCTCATGGTTCAATTACTATATGTGGTCATCTTTAGTTTGAGATTATTGCCTTCTAACTAGATTCAAATTTCTGATTGATTTATGAATGGCAATAAACAGTACTGTGTGGTG
>NW_027020415.1:0-2500 GCF_036884655.1 Musa acuminata AAA Group
AAGGGCCAAAACAGCCCAAAGAGGGGCCAAAACTGGCCATTTTTGGCTGCGCGAGCAAGCGGCGAGCGACGGACAGCAAGCAAAGCGAGAGGCAGCACAGTCCCTGCTATACGAAAGCCCCATCCAGCCCTGTGCCACCCGGGGGGTTCCAGGGTGCTGAGATGGCTGACATTTTGCTCCGCTCACGACGGTCACCGCGCAACGCAAGAACAGGCCAAAAACTTGCCAAAACGGCCCAAAAACGGGCCAAAACTGGCCATTTTTGGCTGCGCGATGCGAGCGGCGAACAGCGAGCGAAGCGAGAGGCAGCACCGTCCCTGCTATACGAAAGCCCCATCCAGCCCTGTGCCACCCGGGGGGTTCCAGGGTGCTGAGATGGCTGACATTTTGCTCCGCTCACGACGGTCACCGCGCGACGCAAGAACAGCCCAAAAACAGGCCAAAACGGCCCAAAAACGGGCCAAAACTGGCCATTTTTGGCTGCGCGAGCGAGCGGAGAGCGGCGGACAGCGAGCTAAGCGAGAGGCAGCACCGTCCCTGCTATACGAAAGCCCCATCCAGCCCTGTGCCACCCGGGGGGTTCCAGGGTGCTGAGATGGCTGACATTTTGCTCCGCTCACGACGGTCACCGCGCGACGCAAGAACAGCCCAAAAACAGGCCAAAACGGCCCAAAAACGGGCCAAAACTGGCCATTTTTGGCTGCGCGAGCGAGCAGCGAGCGGCGGACAGCGAGCGAAGCGAGAGGCATCACCGTCCCTGCTATACGAAAGCCCCATCCAGCCCTGTGCCACCCGGGGGGTTCCAGGGTGCTGAGATGGCTGACATTTTGCTCCGCTCAAGATGGTCACCGCGCAACGCAAAAACAGGCCAAAAACTGGCCAAAACGGGCCAAAACTGGCCATTTTTGGCTGCGCGAGCGAGCGGCGAGCGGCGGACAGCGAGCGAAGCGAGAGGCAGCACCGTCCCTGCTATACGAAAGCCCCATCCAGCCCTGTGCCACCCGGGGGGTTCCAGGGTGCTGAGATGGCTGACATTTTGCTCCGCTCACGACGGTCACCGCGCGACGCAAGAACAGGCCAAAAACTGGCCAAAACGGCCCAAAAACGGGCCAAAACTGGCCATTTTTGGCTGCGCGAGCGAGCGGCGAGCGGCGGACAACGAGCGAAGCGAGAGGCAGCACCATCCCTGCTATACGAAAGCCCCATCCAGCCCTGTGCCACCCGGGGGGTTCCAGGGTGCTGAGATGGCTGACATTTTGCTCCGCTCACGACGGTCACCGCGCGACGCAAGAACAGCCCAAAAACAGGCCAAAACGGCCCAAAAACGGGACAAAACTGGCCATTTTTGGCTGCGCGAGCGAGCGGCGAGCGGCGGACAGCGAGCTAAGCGAGAGGCAGCACCGTCCCTGCTATACGAAAGCCCCATCCAGCCCTGTGCCACCCGGGGGGTTCCAGGGTGCTGAGATGGCTGACATTTTGCTCCGCTCACGACGGTCACCGCGCGACGCAAGAACAGGCCAAAAACAGGCCAAAACGGCCCAAAAACGGGCCAAAACTGGCCATTTTTGGCTGCGCGAGCGAGCAGCGAGCGGCGGACAGCGAGCGAAGCGAGAGGCATCACCGTCCCTGCTATACGAAAGCCCCATCCAGCCCTGTGCCACCCGGGGGGTTCCAGGGTGCTGAGATGGCTGACATTTTGCTCCGCTCAAGATGGTCACCGCGCAACGCAAAAACAGGCCAAAAACTGGCCAAAACGGGCCAAAACTGGCCATTTTTGGCTGCGCGAGCGAGCGGCGAGCGGCGAACAGCGAGCGAAGCGAGAGGCAGCACCGTCCCTGCTATACGAAAGCCCCATCCAGCCCTGTGCCACCCGGGGGGTTCCAGGGTGCTGAGATGGCTGACATTTTGCTCCGCTCACGACGGTCACCGCGCGACGCAAGAACAGGCCAAAAACTGGCCAAAACGGCCCAAAAACGGGCCAAAACTGGCCATTTTTGGCTGCGCGAGCGAGCGGCGAGCGGCGGACAGCGAGCGAAGCGAGAGGCAGCACCGTCCCTGCTATACGAAAGCCCCATCCAGCCCTGTGCCACCCGGGGGGTTCCAGGGTGCTGAGATGGCTGACATTTTGCTCCGCTCACGACGGTCACCGCGCGACGCAAGAACAGCCCAAAAACAGGCCAAAACGGCCCAAAAACGGGACAAAACTGGCCATTTTTGGCTGCGCGAGCGAGCGGCGAGCGGCGGACAGCGAGCGAAGCGAGAGGCAGCACCGTCCCTGCTATACGAAAGCCCCATCCAGCCCTGTGCCACCCGGGGGGTTCCAGGGTGCTGAGATGGCTGACATTTTGCTCCGCTCACGACGGTCACCGCGCGACGCAAGAACAGCCCAAAAACAGGCCAAAACGGCCCAAAAACGGGCCAAAACTGGCCATTTTTGGCTGCGCGAGCGAGCAGCGAGCGGCGGACAGCGAGCGAAGCGAGAGGCATCACCGTCCCTGCT
>NW_027020415.1:22500-25000 GCF_036884655.1 Musa acuminata AAA Group
CATTTTTGGCTGCGCGAGCGAGCGGAGAGCGGCGGACAGCGAGCTAAGCGAGAGGCAGCACCGTCCCTGCTATACGAAAGCCCCATCCAGCCCTGTGCCACCCGGGGGGTTCCAGGGTGCTGAGATGGCTGACATTTTGCTCCGCTCACGACGGTCACCGCGCGACGCAAGAACAGCCCAAAAACAGGCCAAAACGGCCCAAAAACGGGCCAAAACTGGCCATTTTTGGCTGCGCGAGCGAGCAGCGAGCGGCGGACAGCGAGCGAAGCGAGAGGCATCACCGTCCCTGCTATACGAAAGCCCCATCCAGCCCTGTGCCACCCGGGGGGTTCCAGGGTGCTGAGATGGCTGACATTTTGCTCCGCTCAAGATGGTCACCGCGCAACGCAAAAACAGGCCAAAAACTGGCCAAAACGGGCCAAAACTGGCCATTTTTGGCTGCGCGAGCGAGCGGCGAGCGGCGGACAGCGAGCGAAGCGAGAGGCAGCACCGTCCCTGCTATACGAAAGCCCCATCCAGCCCTGTGCCACCCGGGGGGTTCCAGGGTGCTGAGATGGCTGACATTTTGCTCCACTCACGACGGTCACCGCGCGACGCAAGAACAGGCCAAAAACTGGCCAAAACGGCCCAAAAACGGGCCAAAACTGGCCATTTTTGGCTGCGCGAGCGAGCGGCGAGCGGCGGACAACGAGCGAAGCGAGAGGCAGCACCATCCCTGCTATACGAAAGCCCCATCCAGCCCTGTGCCACCCGGGGGGTTCCAGGGTGCTGAGATGGCTGACATTTTGCTCCGCTCACGACGGTCACCGCGCGACGCAAGAACAGCCCAAAAACAGGCCAAAACGGCCCAAAAACGGGACAAAACTGGCCATTTTTGGCTGCGCGAGCGAGCGGCGAGCGGCGGACAGCGAGCTAAGCGAGAGGCAGCACCGTCCCTGCTATACGAAAGCCCCATCCAGCCCTGTGCCACCCGGGGGGTTCCAGGGTGCTGAGATGGCTGACATTTTGCTCCGCTCACGACGGTCACCGCGCGACGCAAGAACAGGCCAAAAACAGGCCAAAACGGCCCAAAAACGGGCCAAAACTGGCCATTTTTGGCTGCGCGAGCGAGCAGCGAGCGGCGGACAGCGAGCGAAGCGAGAGGCATCACCG
This sequence comes from Musa acuminata AAA Group, assembly GCF_036884655.1. Taxonomy (NCBI): domain Eukaryota; kingdom Viridiplantae; phylum Streptophyta; class Magnoliopsida; order Zingiberales; family Musaceae; genus Musa; species Musa acuminata. The sequence continues at coordinate 23,653 of NW_027020415.1, forward strand.
TCCCTGCTATACGAAAGCCCCATCCAGCCCTGTGCCACCCGGGGGGTTCCAGGGTGCTGAGATGGCTGACATTTTGCTCCGCTCAAGATGGTCACCGCGCAACGCAAAAACAGGCCAAAAACTGGCCAAAACGGGCCAAAACTGGCCATTTTTGGCTGCGCGAGCGAGCGGCGAGCGGCGAACAGCGAGCGAAGCGAGAGGCAGCACCGTCCCTGCTATACGAAAGCCCCATCCAGCCCTGTGCCACCCGGGGGGTTCCAGGGTGCTGAGATGGCTGACATTTTGCTCCGCTCACGACGGTCACCGCGCGACGCAAGAACAGGCCAAAAACTGGCCAAAACGGCCCAAAAACGGGCCAAAACTGGCCATTTTTGGCTGCGCGAGCGAGCGGCGAGCGGCGGACAGCGAGCGAAGCGAGAGGCAGCACCGTCCCTGCTATACGAAAGCCCCATCCAGCCCTGTGCCACCCGGGGGGTTCCAGGGTGCTGAGATGGCTGACATTTTGCTCCGCTCACGACGGTCACCGCGCGACGCAAGAACAGCCCAAAAACAGGCCAAAACGGCCCAAAAACGGGACAAAACTGGCCATTTTTGGCTGCGCGAGCGAGCGGCGAGCGGCGGACAGCGAGCGAAGCGAGAGGCAGCACCGTCCCTGCTATACGAAAGCCCCATCCAGCCCTGTGCCACCCGGGGGGTTCCAGGGTGCTGAGATGGCTGACATTTTGCTCCGCTCACGACGGTCACCGCGCGACGCAAGAACAGCCCAAAAACAGGCCAAAACGGCCCAAAAACGGGCCAAAACTGGCCATTTTTGGCTGCGCGAGCGAGCAGCGAGCGGCGGACAGCGAGCGAAGCGAGAGGCATCACCGTCCCTGCTATACGAAAGCCCCATCCAGCCCTGTGCCACCCGGGGGGTTCCAGGGTGCTGAGATGGCTGACATTTTGCTCCGCTCAAGATGGTCACCGCGCAACGCAAAAACAGGCCAAAAACTGGCCAAAACGGGCCAAAACTGGCCATTTTTGGCTGCGCGAGCGAGCGGCGAGCGGCGAACAGCGAGCGAAGCGAGAGGCAGCACCGTCCCTGCTATACGAAAGCCCCATCCAGCCCTGTGCCACCCGGGGGGTTCCAGGGTGCTGAGATGGCTGACATTTTGCTCCGCTCACGACGGTCACCGCGCGACGCAAGAACAGGCCAAAAACTGGCCAAAACGGCCCAAAAACGGGCCAAAACTGGCCATTTTTGGCTGCGCGAACGAGCGGCGAGCGGCGGACAGCGAGCGAAGCGAGAGGCAGCACCGTCCCTGCTATACGAAAGCCCCATCCAGCCCTGTGCCACCCGGGGGGTTCC
>NW_027020415.1:45000-47500 GCF_036884655.1 Musa acuminata AAA Group
GCAGCACCGTCCCTGCTATACGAAAGCCCCATCCAGCCCTGTGCCACCCGGGGGGTTCCAGGGTGCTGAGATGGCTGACATTTTGCTCCGCTCACGACGGTCACCGCGCGACGCAAGAACAGGCCAAAAACTGGCCAAAACGGCCCAAAAACGGGCCAAAACTGGCCATTTTTGGCTGCGCGAGCGAGCGGCGAGCGGCGGACAACGAGCGAAGCGAGAGGCAGCACCATCCCTGCTATACGAAAGCCCCATCCAGCCCTGTGCCACCCGGGGGGTTCCAGGGTGCTGAGATGGCTGACATTTTGCTCCGCTCACGACGGTCACCGCGCGACGCAAGAACAGCCCAAAAACAGGCCAAAACGGCCCAAAAACGGGACAAAACTGGCCATTTTTGGCTGCGCGAGCGAGCGGCGAGCGGCGGACAGCGAGCTAAGCGAGAGGCAGCACCGTCCCTGCTATACGAAAGCCCCATCCAGCCCTGTGCCACCCGGGGGGTTCCAGGGTGCTGAGATGGCTGACATTTTGCTCCGCTCACGACGGTCACCGCGCGACGCAAGAACAGGCCAAAAACAGGCCAAAACGGCCCAAAAACGGGCCAAAACTGGCCATTTTTGGCTGCGCGAGCGAGCAGCGAGCGGCGGACAGCGAGCGAAGCGAGAGGCATCACCGTCCCTGCTATACGAAAGCCCCATCCAGCCCTGTGCCACCCGGGGGGTTCCAGGGTGCTGAGATGGCTGACATTTTGCTCCGCTCAAGATGGTCACCGCGCAACGCAAAAACAGGCCAAAAACTGGCCAAAACGGGCCAAAACTGGCCATTTTTGGCTGCGCGAGCGAGCGGCGAGCGGCGAACAGCGAGCGAAGCGAGAGGCAGCACCGTCCCTGCTATACGAAAGCCCCATCCAGCCCTGTGCCACCCGGGGGGTTCCAGGGTGCTGAGATGGCTGACATTTTGCTCCGCTCACGACGGTCACCGCGCGACGCAAGAACAGGCCAAAAACTGGCCAAAACGGCCCAAAAACGGGCCAAAACTGGCCATTTTTGGCTGCGCGAGCGAGCGGCGAGCGGCGGACAGCGAGCGAAGCGAGAGGCAGCACCGTCCCTGCTATACGAAAGCCCCATCCAGCCCTGTGCCACCCGGGGGGTTCCAGGGTGCTGAGATGGCTGACATTTTGCTCCGCTCACGACGGTCACCGCGCGACGCAAGAACAGCCCAAAAACAGGCCAAAACGGCCCAAAAACGGGACAAAACTGGCCATTTTTGGCTGCGCGAGCGAGCGGCGAGCGGCGGACAGCGAGCGAAGCGAGAGGCAGCACCGTCCCTGCTATACGAAAGCCCCATCCAGCCCTGTGCCACCCGGGGGGTTCCAGGGTGCTGAGATGGCTGACATTTTGCTCCGCTCACGACGGTCACCGCGCGACGCAAGAACAGCCCAAAAACAGGCCAAAACGGCCCAAAAACGGGCCAAAACTGGCCATTTTTGGCTGCGCGAGCGAGCAGCGAGCGGCGGACAGCGAGCGAAGCGAGAGGCATCACCGTCCCTGCTATACGAAAGCCCCATCCAGCCCTGTGCCACCCGGGGGGTTCCAGGGTGCTGAGATGGCTGACATTTTGCTCCGCTCAAGATGGTCACCGCGCAACGCAAAAACAGGCCAAAAACTGGCCAAAACGGGCCAAAACTGGCCATTTTTGGCTGCGCGAGCGAGCGGCGAGCGGCGAACAGCGAGCGAAGCGAGAGGCAGCACCGTCCCTGCTATACGAAAGCCCCATCCAGCCCTGTGCCACCCGGGGGGTTCCAGGGTGCTGAGATGGCTGACATTTTGCTCCGCTCACGACGGTCACCGCGCGACGCAAGAACAGGCCAAAAACTGGCCAAAACGGCCCAAAATCGGGCCAAAACTGGCCATTTTTGGCTGCGCGAGCGAGCGGCGAGCGGCGGACAGCGAGCGAAGCGAGAGGCAGCACCGTCCCTGCTATACGAAAGCCCCATCCAGCCCTGTGCCACCCGGGGGGTTCCAGGGTGCTGAGATGGCTGACATTTTGCTCCGCTCACGACGGTCACCGCGCGACGCAAGAACAGGCCAAAAACTGGCCAAAACGGCCCAAAAACGGGACAAAACTGGCCATTTTTGGCTGCGCGAGGGAGCGGCGAGCGGCGGACAGCGAGCGAAGCGAGAGGCAGCACCGTCCCTGCTATACGAAAGCCCCATCCAGCCCTGTGCCACCCGGGGGGTTCCAGGGTGCTGAGATGGCTGACATTTTGCTCCGCTCAAGACGGTCACCGCGCAACGCAAAAACAGGCCAAAAACTGGCCAAAACGGCCCAAAAACGGGCCAAAACTGGCCATTTTTGGCTGGGCAAGCGAGCGGCGAGCGGCGGACAGCGAGCGAAGCGAGAGGCAGCACCTTCCCTGCTATACGAAAGCCCCATCCAGCCCTGTGCCACCCGGGGGGTTCCAGGGTGCTGAGATGGCTGACATTTTGCTCCGCTCAAGACGGTC
>NW_027020415.1:77500-85000 GCF_036884655.1 Musa acuminata AAA Group
CCAAAAACAGGCCAAAACGGCCCAAAAACGGGCCAAAACTGGCCATTTTTGGCTGCGCGAGCGAGCGGAGAGCGGCGGACAGCGAGCTAAGCGAGAGGCAGCACCGTCCCTGCTATACGAAAGCCCCATCCAGCCCTGTGCCACCCGGGGGGTTCCAGGGTGCTGAGATGGCTGACATTTTGCTCCGCTCACGACGGTCACCGCGCGACGCAAGAACAGCCCAAAAACAGGCCAAAACGGCCCAAAAACGGGCCAAAACTGGCCATTTTTGGCTGCGCGAGCGAGCAGCGAGCGGCGGACAGCGAGCGAAGCGAGAGGCATCACCGTCCCTGCTATACGAAAGCCCCATCCAGCCCTGTGCCACCCGGGGGGTTCCAGGGTGCTGAGATGGCTGACATTTTGCTCCGCTCAAGATGGTCACCGCGCAACGCAAAAACAGGCCAAAAACTGGCCAAAACGGGCCAAAACTGGCCATTTTTGGCTGCGCGAGCGAGCGGCGAGCTGTCACGAACGGTCGTCGCGCACCCGCAACAACTCCGTTCAACGAACCGTTCGTCGCTCGCACCCGCATGTACAGCTGCTTGACAGCATGTTTTCTTATGGTTTTGGGTCATTTTGCTTGTAAATATGTAAGTTCGAACAAGCTGCAGCGTTGCAAAGCGACCGTTCACCAAACCGAGCAAAACAGCCCCAAAACAGCCCAAAACGGAGCCGTTTTCGCGTGCCGCGGGAGGTGAGCGGAGTGCTGCCTCCGCTCACCAAAATGTCAGCCAGCTCAGACCCCAGGAACCCCCCGGGTGGCACATGGCTGGATGGGGCTTCGGTTATATACCGGGCGTTGAACACTCTTTCGCAAGTTCGCACGTGACCTTTACGGGAACTTGGTGTTGCGTCCGGGACCAGGTGAGCGGCTGTTTGTGGGCTTGCAGCTGTTCGTTCATCCTTGAAAGCCTTGTTTTTCTCCCCCTCCCTCTTTTCTCTTGTGCACACAAGGTGTTCGACGATTTGCTTGTAAAGCTTCCCTTTTCGCGAGACTTCGGGACTTGTCCGTTGCTCGTTCTTTCGATCTAACTTTCTTTCTCTTTTACAGGTCCTTCGGGACCTGCGAGAGGTTACAAAGTGGCTGATCCTTGCGGAGCAAGATCGCAAGGGCAAAGCGCGACTTAGGCAACGCAAGCTAAGTTTCGCGTCTTTGCAACGAGGGTGACCCGCGACTTAGGCAACGCAAGCTAAGTTCGCGTCTTTGGCCGCAAGGGTGCCTCACGCCTTAGGCAATTCCAGCTAAGGTCGTGACATTGTGGTATCAGAGCGGGCAAGCTCTTCGATCGAACAGCGAACGAACTTCGCAACTTCGCCATGGCAAAGCATCGTGGCGAATCAAGCAAGACGGGGCAAGCCGGAACCTTGCCCCAAGCAGCCGCAGGTGGGCTGCATGTGCACACTCGCTCTCATGCTGTTGGAGCCGCTCACGAGGATCGCGGCAGCGAACAGGATGAGCGAGAAGTTGGCAACTCTCCGCGAGCGGAGGAAGCGCAATCTGGTGCGCTAACAGGAAAAAAGAGTCATAAGGAGAGACTCACGACGGCGGAAACCCGCCTAGATGTTCTGGAAGCGAGCATGGAGGAACTCTACCATGGCCAACAAAGACTTGTTGGGGTAGAGAGCTCGCAAGAGGAAGCGGAGTCCAGGATCGACAAGGTCGAGGCCCTAGTCGACCGACTGTCCGATGACACCAAGGACTCCGTGCAGCACTTGCAAGACGTTGTGGCGGAACTCACGGCGAAGGTGGCTATGCTCACAAGAATGCTAAATGCGGGAGGAGGCAACACCCGCGTTGCACCGCCACAAAACTTGAGGGCACCTGAGCCCCATGGATACGGAGGGGCCAGAGATGCCAAGGAGCTCGAGAACTTTCTGTTCGACATGGAGCAATACTTCCGAGCTACGAGGCCCGATTCTGAAGATACCAAAGTTTCAATAGCAACAATGTATCTGAATGGAGATGCGAAACTTTGGTGGCGAACTCGTTGGGAGGAGATCCAACAAGGTCGGTGTCGAGTCGACACATGGGAAGACTTGAAGCGGGAGTTGAGAACTCAGTTCCTACCGGAGAACACAGAGTTCGTCGCAAGAAGGAAGTTGAGACAACTCCGCCAAAGTACCACCATCCGAGACTATGTAAAGCAGTTTTCTGCACTGATGCTGGACATACAGGACATGTCCGAGAAGGACAAGTTGTTCAGCTTCCTTGATGGTCTGAAACCATGGGCTCAGCAAGAGCTGAATCGAAGGAATGTTACCGACGTGGTCGGGGCAATTGCAGCTGCAGAAAGGCTCACCGACTTCGTTTCCTCTGAAGACCCAGCGAGAAGGAAACAATCTTCAAGCAATCGCCCTCCAAAACATTCTCGAGGGAAAGATCTCGGGGGCGAACAGAAGAAGAAGAGCTCCCACAAAGGGCCGAACCCAAAAGGCAAGGCCTCAAAACCTGGAGGATGCTTCTTGTGCGGAGGACCGCACATGGTAAGGGAGTGCCCACAGAAGCAGGCACTCAACGCTTTGACAGCTTCCATCCACCCTCCCCGATCGGACAAGGGCAAAGCTGTTGCTCTTAGTTCGAGCAGCTCAGAATCCAGCAGCGACGAGGAGGAGTCGCAAGGACCCCGAATGGGAGCAATGCGTCTGTTGAACGCTATGCGGGGTCAAGTGGGGGAGAACACGAAGACGAAGGCACAAAAAGCAGGAAGCAGCGAACTAATGTATGTGGACATTAAGCTAAATGGCCAAACGACCCGTGCAATGGTGGACACGGGCGCTACCCACAACTTCATAGCCGATCGCGAAGCACAGCGACTTGGGTTGACATTGGAGAAGAGCCCAAGCCGAATGAAGGCGGTGAACTCGGAGGCCAGGCGAATCTCCGGGTTGGCGAAGGGTGTTCCTATCAAAATCGGGACTTGGAGCGGTAACACCAACATGATGGCCGTGCCACTGGACGACTTCCAAGTGATTCTTGGAATGGAGTTTATGCATGCGGCGAAGTTGGTGCCGATGCCGTTCTTAAACTCCCTATGTATGATGGGAGGCGATGACCCCTGCGTGGTTCCCGTCTCTCGGAGAGGAACCAAGGAGCCCCAACACATTTCGGCCTTACAATTGAAGAAAGGGGTGCGAAAGGGCGAACTGACATTCGTGGCTGCTATGAAGCTAGAGCCACTCAACGAAGAGGCCATTCAAGAACCTGCTGTAGTGGCGAACGTCTTGAAGGAGTTCGAAGACGTTATGCCACCCGAGTTGCCGAAGACTCTCCCACCACGCAGAGGCGTGGATCACAGTATCGAGCTGGAGCCAGGAGTGAAGCCTCCAGCGAGACCACCCTACCGCATGCCCCCGCCAGAGTTGGCCGAACTCAGGAAGCAGTTAGGTGAACTGCTAAGCGGTGGTCTCATCCGCAGCTCAAAAGCACCTTTCGGAGCTCCAGTTCTCTTCCAGAAGAAACAAGATGGGAGCCTCCGATTATGCGTCGACTATCGAGCCCTCAACAAAGTAACGGTGAAGAACAAGTATCCCATCCCGCTCATCGCGGACTTGTTCGACCAACTGGGCAAGGCCAAGTATTTCTCAAAACTCGACCTTCGGTCGGGGTATTGGCAGGTGCGCATTGCTGAAGGCGACGAAGCGAAGACTACCTGTGTGACCAGGTATGGAGCGTTTGAGTTCTTGGTGATGCCTTTTGGCTTAACCAACGCTCCGGCCACATTCTGTACTCTCATGAACCAACTATTCAAGGAGTATTTGGATAAGTTCGTGGTCGTCTACTTGGACGATATCGTCGTCTACAGCCAAACGCTCGAGGAGCACGTCAAGCACCTTCGGACGATTTTCAAGGTTCTCAGGGAGAACACTTTGTTCGTAAAAAGGGAGAAATGCTACTTTGCTCAAACTGAGATCCTATTCTTAGGGCATCGAATCGGTGGTGGCTCCATTCGGATGGACAAGTCGAAGGTGCAAGCAGTTGCGGAATGGCGAACACCAAAGAAGGTGCCAGAGTTGAGATCCTTCCTTGGATTCGTCAACTACTATCGACGCTTCATTTCAGGATATTCGAAGCGGGCAACCCCACTGACGGAGTTGCTGAAGAAGGAGCAGCCTTGGAAGTGGTCTGACAAATGTGAGATAGCATTCCAAGATCTGAAGGCTGCTGTTCTGGAAGAACCAGTGCTCAAATTGCCAAACTATGGAGAGCCCTTTGAAGTCCATACCGATGCTTCGGACTTTGCTATTGGTGGAGTACTCATGCAAGAAGGTCATCCGGTGGCCTACGAGAGCCGCAAACTCAACGAGACCGAGAGGCGGTATCCAGTGCATGAGAAGGAGATGACAGCGGTGATCCACTGCCTACGAGTTTGGCGACACTACCTCCTCGGGTCGCGATTTGTGCTGAGGACAGACAACATCGCCCTGAGTTATTTCCAAACTCAGAAGAAGCTCTCCCCAAAGCAAGCACGGTGGCAGGACTTCCTGGCTGAATTTGATATGGCAATGGAATACAAGCCCGGGAAGGCGAATGTCGTGGCCGATGCGCTGAGTCGGAAGGTGGAGTGCGTGAATGCTGCACAACTGGAGGGCAGAGGCCAAACAAGTCAGTTACATTCCAACTTCCTTTCTCGAATCAGAGATGGACTGTATAGTGATCCCCAGGCAGTTATCCTGATGCAGCTCATCAAAGAAGGCAAGGCACGACGATTTTGGGGCCAGGAGGGACTTGTTTACACAAAAGGGAATAGAGTTTATGTTCCCCGAGTGGACAATTTAAGGCGTGAACTCTTGAAAGAGTGTCACGATTCCCTTTGGGCTGGACATCCCGGCATTCACAGAACATTGGCTCTCGTGGAGAGGGCCTTCTACTGGCCAAAGATGGGGATTGATGTGGAGGAGTATGTTCGAACATGCCTTACTTGCCAACAAGACAAGGTGGAGCAACGGAAGCCGGTGGGACTTTTGGAGCCGTTGCCTGTACCAGAAAGGCCATGGGAGAGCATTTCCTTAGACTTCATATCTAGCTTGCCGCCTGTAGGGGGACTTGGATCGATACTTGTGGTGGTCGATCGGTTTTCAAAGTATGCAACTTTCATTGCTGCTCCCCTACACTGTTCAGCTGAAGAGGCGGCCAGACTGATGATGAAGGGTGTAGTGAAGTATTGGGGAGTCCCACACAATATTGTTAGTGATCGAGACGCTCGGTTCCTGGGACGATTCTGGACCGAGCTATTCAAATTGTTGGGGTCAAAGTTATACTTCTCTACAAGCCTCCACCCCCAGACGGATGGTCAAACTGAAAGAATAAATTCGCTCTTAGAGCAGTATCTCCGGCACTACGTGAGTGCCAATCAACGAGATTGGGTGAAGCTGTTGGACATCGCCCAATTCTCCTACAACTTGCAGCGGAGCTCTGCATCCAACAAGAGCCCCTTCGAAATTATCACAGGACAACAACCGTCGACTCCGCACACTATGGCAATTGGTTATACTGGGAGTAGTCCATCAGCCTACCATTTCGCAAAGGAGTGGCATCGAAATGCCGATATTGCGCGGGCTTACTTGGAGAAGGCGGCAAAACGGATGAAGAAGTGGGCAGACTTGGGAAGGCGACCACAAGAGTTCAAAGTTGGCGACTTGGTGTTGGTAAAGCTCCAACCAGCATCACTCCAATTCTTCAGGAAAAGAGTCCACAAAGGATTGGTGCGTAAGTATGAAGGGCCCTTCCCAATTATCAGCAGAGTAGGCAATGTTTCTTACAAGTTGCAGCTGCCGGCGTGGTTCAAAATTCACAACGTTCTTCACGCCAGCAACCTGAAGGCCTACCATTCGGATCCGCAAGATGCTTCTCGAAGTATTCCAACTCGGCTACCTCCCATCACAGCCTCCTACGAGAAGCGAGTGGAAACCATTCTGGCGGATCGCAAGATAAAGCTACCCAACGGAGCAGAGCAGACAGAGTACTTGGTGAAGTGGCGAAAGCTTCCCCGAACTGAAGCCAGTTGGGAGCCTGAAGACGCCCTGCGACATGAAGAAGAAGTCATCAACAACTACCAACAAGCGTCGACGAGGGCGTCGACAGTTTAAGTGGGGGAGAATGTCACGAACGGTCGTCGCGCACCCGCAACAACTCCGTTCAACGAACCGTTCGTCGCTCGCACCCGCATGTACAGCTGCTTGACAGCATGTTTTCTTATGGTTTTGGGTCATTTTGCTTGTAAATATGTAAGTTCGAACAAGCTGCAGCGTTGCAAAGCGACCGTTCACCAAACCGAGCAAAACAGCCCCAAAACAGCCCAAAACGGAGCCGTTTTCGCGTGCCGCGGGAGGTGAGCGGAGTGCTGCCTCCGCTCACCAAAATGTCAGCCAGCTCAGACCCCAGGAACCCCCCGGGTGGCACATGGCTGGATGGGGCTTCGGTTATATACCGGGCGTTGAACACTCTTTCGCAAGTTCGCACGTGACCTTTACGGGAACTTGGTGTTGCGTCCGGGACCAGGTGAGCGGCTGTTTGTGGGCTTGCAGCTGTTCGTTCATCCTTGAAAGCCTTGTTTTTCTCCCCCTCCCTCTTTTCTCTTGTGCACACAAGGTGTTCGACGATTTGCTTGTAAAGCTTCCCTTTTCGCGAGACTTCGGGACTTGTCCGTTGCTCGTTCTTTCGATCTAACTTTCTTTCTCTTTTACAGGTCCTTCGGGACCTGCGAGAGGTTACAAAGTGGCTGATCCTTGCGGAGCAAGATCGCAAGGGCAAAGCGCGACTTAGGCAACGCAAGCTAAGTTTCGCGTCTTTGCAACGAGGGTGACCCGCGACTTAGGCAACGCAAGCTAAGTTCGCGTCTTTGGCCGCAAGGGTGCCTCACGCCTTAGGCAATTCCAGCTAAGGTCGTGACAGAGCGGCGGACAGCGAGCGAAGCGAGAGGCAGCACCGTCCCTGCTATACGAAAGCCCCATCCAGCCCTGTGCCACCCGGGGGGTTCCAGGGTGCTGAGATGGCTGACATTTTGCTCCGCTCACGACGGTCACCGCGCGACGCAAGAACAGGCCAAAAACTGGCCAAAACGGCCCAAAAACGGGCCAAAACTGGCCATTTTTGGCTGCGCGAGCGAGCGGCGAGCGGCGGACAACGAGCGAAGCGAGAGGCAGCACCATCCCTGCTATACGAAAGCCCCATCCAGCCCTGTGCCACCCGGGGGGTTCCAGGGTGCTGAGATGGCTGACATTTTGCTCCGCTCACGACGGTCACCGCGCGACGCAAGAACAGCCCAAAAACAGGCCAAAACGGCCCAAAAACGGGACAAAACTGGCCATTTTTGGCTGCGCGAGCGAGCGGCGAGCGGCGGACAGCGAGCTAAGCGAGAGGCAGCACCGTCCCTGCTATACGAAAGCCCCATCCAGCCCTGTGCCACCCGGGGGGTTCCAGGGTGCTGAGATGGCTGACATTTTGCTCCGCTCACGACGGTC
>NW_027020415.1:95000-97500 GCF_036884655.1 Musa acuminata AAA Group
AGCGAGCGGAGAGCGGCGGACAGCGAGCTAAGCGAGAGGCAGCACCGTCCCTGCTATACGAAAGCCCCATCCAGCCCTGTGCCACCCGGGGGGTTCCAGGGTGCTGAGATGGCTGACATTTTGCTCCGCTCACGACGGTCACCGCGCGACGCAAGAACAGCCCAAAAACAGGCCAAAACGGCCCAAAAACGGGCCAAAACTGGCCATTTTTGGCTGCGCGAGCGAGCAGCGAGCGGCGGACAGCGAGCGAAGCGAGAGGCATCACCGTCCCTGCTATACGAAAGCCCCATCCAGCCCTGTGCCACCCGGGGGGTTCCAGGGTGCTGAGATGGCTGACATTTTGCTCCGCTCAAGATGGTCACCGCGCAACGCAAAAACAGGCCAAAAACTGGCCAAAACGGGCCAAAACTGGCCATTTTTGGCTGCGCGAGCGAGCGGCGAGCGGCGGACAGCGAGCGAAGCGAGAGGCAGCACCGTCCCTGCTATACGAAAGCCCCATCCAGCCCTGTGCCACCCGGGGGGTTCCAGGGTGCTGAGATGGCTGACATTTTGCTCCGCTCACGACGGTCACCGCGCGACGCAAGAACAGGCCAAAAACTGGCCAAAACGGCCCAAAAACGGGCCAAAACTGGCCATTTTTGGCTGCGCGAGCGAGCGGCGAGCGGCGGACAACGAGCGAAGCGAGAGGCAGCACCATCCCTGCTATACGAAAGCCCCATCCAGCCCTGTGCCACCCGGGGGGTTCCAGGGTGCTGAGATGGCTGACATTTTGCTCCGCTCACGACGGTCACCGCGCGACGCAAGAACAGCCCAAAAACAGGCCAAAACGGCCCAAAAACGGGACAAAACTGGCCATTTTTGGCTGCGCGAGCGAGCGGCGAGCGGCGGACAGCGAGCTAAGCGAGAGGCAGCACCGTCCCTGCTATACGAAAGCCCCATCCAGCCCTGTGCCACCCGGGGGGTTCCAGGGTGCTGAGATGGCTGACATTTTGCTCCGCTCACGACGGTCACCGCGCGACGCAAGAACAGGCCAAAAACAGGCCAAAACGGCCCAAAAACGGGCCAAAACTGGCCATTTTTGGCTGCGCGAGCGAGCAGCGAGCGGCGGACAGCGAGCGAAGCGAGAGGCATCACCGTCCCTGCTATACGAAAGCCCCATCCAGCCCTGTGCCACCCGGGGGGTTCCAGGGTGCTGAGATGGCTGACATTTTGCTCCGCTCAAGATGGTCACCGCGCAACGCAAAAACAGGCCAAAAACTGGCCAAAACGGGCCAAAACTGGCCATTTTTGGCTGCGCGAGCGAGCGGCGAGCGGCGAACAGCGAGCGAAGCGAGAGGCAGCACCGTCCCTGCTATACGAAAGCCCCATCCAGCCCTGTGCCACCCGGGGGGTTCCAGGGTGCTGAGATGGCTGACATTTTGCTCCGCTCACGACGGTCACCGCGCGACGCAAGAACAGGCCAAAAACTGGCCAAAACGGCCCAAAAACGGGCCAAAACTGGCCATTTTTGGCTGCGCGAGCGAGCGGCGAGCGGCGGACAGCGAGCGAAGCGAGAGGCAGCACCGTCCCTGCTATACGAAAGCCCCATCCAGCCCTGTGCCACCCGGGGGGTTCCAGGGTGCTGAGATGGCTGACATTTTGCTCCGCTCACGACGGTCACCGCGCGACGCAAGAACAGCCCAAAAACAGGCCAAAACGGCCCAAAAACGGGACAAAACTGGCCATTTTTGGCTGCGCGAGCGAGCGGCGAGCGGCGGACAGCGAGCGAAGCGAGAGGCAGCACCGTCCCTGCTATACGAAAGCCCCATCCAGCCCTGTGCCACCCGGGGGGTTCCAGGGTGCTGAGATGGCTGACATTTTGCTCCGCTCACGACGGTCACCGCGCGACGCAAGAACAGCCCAAAAACAGGCCAAAACGGCCCAAAAACGGGCCAAAACTGGCCATTTTTGGCTGCGCGAGCGAGCAGCGAGCGGCGGACAGCGAGCGAAGCGAGAGGCATCACCGTCCCTGCTATACGAAAGCCCCATCCAGCCCTGTGCCACCCGGGGGGTTCCAGGGTGCTGAGATGGCTGACATTTTGCTCCGCTCAAGATGGTCACCGCGCAATGCAAAAACAGGCCAAAAACTGGCCAAAACGGGCCAAAACTGGCCATTTTTGGCTGCGCGAGCGAGCGGCGAGCGGCGAACAGCGAGCGAAGCGAGAGGCAGCACCGTCCCTGCTATACGAAAGCCCCATCCAGCCCTGTGCCACCCGGGGGGTTCCAGGGTGCTGAGATGGCTGACATTTTGCTCCGCTCACGACGGTCACCGCGCGACGCAAGAACAGGCCAAAAACTGGCCAAAACGGCCCAAAAACGGGCCAAAACTGGCCATTTTTGGCTGCGCGAGCGAGCGGCGAGCGGCGGACAGCGAGCGAAGCGAGAGGCAGCACCGTCCCTGCTATACGAAAGCCCCATCCAGCCCTGTGCCACCCGGGGGGTTCCAGGGTGCTGAGATGGC
>NW_027020415.1:137500-140000 GCF_036884655.1 Musa acuminata AAA Group
CAAAGAGGGGCCAAAACTGGCCATTTTTGGCTGCGCGAGCAAGCGGCGAGCGACGGACAGCAAGCAAAGCGAGAGGCAGCACAGTCCCTGCTATACGAAAGCCCCATCCAGCCCTGTGCCACCCGGGGGGTTCCAGGGTGCTGAGATGGCTGACATTTTGCTCCGCTCACGACGGTCACCGCGCAACGCAAGAACAGGCCAAAAACTTGCCAAAACGGCCCAAAAACGGGCCAAAACTGGCCATTTTTGGCTGCGCGAGCGAGCGGCGAACAGCGAGCGAAGCGAGAGGCAGCACCGTCCCTGCTATACGAAAGCCCCATCCAGCCCTGTGCCACCCGGGGGGTTCCAGGGTGCTGAGATGGCTGACATTTTGCTCCGCTCACGACGGTCACCGCGCGACGCAAGAACAGCCCAAAAACAGGCCAAAACGGCCCAAAAACGGGCCAAAACTGGCCATTTTTGGCTGCGCGAGCGAGCGGAGAGCGGCGGACAGCGAGCTAAGCGAGAGGCAGCACCGTCCCTGCTATACGAAAGCCCCATCCAGCCCTGTGCCACCCGGGGGGTTCCAGGGTGCTGAGATGGCTGACATTTTGCTCCGCTCACGACGGTCACCGCGCGACGCAAGAACAGCCCAAAAACAGGCCAAAACGGCCCAAAAACGGGCCAAAACTGGCCATTTTTGGCTGCGCGAGCGAGCAGCGAGCGGCGGACAGCGAGCGAAGCGAGAGGCATCACCGTCCCTGCTATACGAAAGCCCCATCCAGCCCTGTGCCACCCGGGGGGTTCCAGGGTGCTGAGATGGCTGACATTTTGCTCCGCTCAAGATGGTCACCGCGCAACGCAAAAACAGGCCAAAAACTGGCCAAAACGGGCCAAAACTGGCCATTTTTGGCTGCGCGAGCGAGCGGCGAGCGGCGGACAGCGAGCGAAGCGAGAGGCAGCACCGTCCCTGCTATACGAAAGCCCCATCCAGCCCTGTGCCACCCGGGGGGTTCCAGGGTGCTGAGATGGCTGACATTTTGCTCCGCTCACGACGGTCACCGCGCGACGCAAGAACAGGCCAAAAACTGGCCAAAACGGCCCAAAAACGGGCCAAAACTGGCCATTTTTGGCTGCGCGAGCGAGCGGCGAGCGGCGGACAACGAGCGAAGCGAGAGGCAGCACCATCCCTGCTATACGAAAGCCCCATCCAGCCCTGTGCCACCCGGGGGGTTCCAGGGTGCTGAGATGGCTGACATTTTGCTCCGCTCACGACGGTCACCGCGCGACGCAAGAACAGCCCAAAAACAGGCCAAAACGGCCCAAAAACGGGACAAAACTGGCCATTTTTGGCTGCGCGAGCGAGCGGCGAGCGGCGGACAGCGAGCTAAGCGAGAGGCAGCACCGTCCCTGCTATACGAAAGCCCCATCCAGCCCTGTGCCACCCGGGGGGTTCCAGGGTGCTGAGATGGCTGACATTTTGCTCCGCTCACGACGGTCACCGCGCGACGCAAGAACAGGCCAAAAACAGGCCAAAACGGCCCAAAAACGGGCCAAAACTGGCCATTTTTGGCTGCGCGAGCGAGCAGCGAGCGGCGGACAGCGAGCGAAGCGAGAGGCATCACCGTCCCTGCTATACGAAAGCCCCATCCAGCCCTGTGCCACCCGGGGGGTTCCAGGGTGCTGAGATGGCTGACATTTTGCTCCGCTCAAGATGGTCATCGCGCAACGCAAAAACAGGCCAAAAACTGGCCAAAACGGGCCAAAACTGGCCATTTTTGGCTGCGCGAGCGAGCGGCGAGCGGCGAACAGCGAGCGAAGCGAGAGGCAGCACCGTCCCTGCTATACGAAAGCCCCATCCAGCCCTGTGCCACCCGGGGGGTTCCAGGGTGCTGAGATGGCTGACATTTTGCTCCGCTCACGACGGTCACCGCGCGACGCAAGAACAGGCCAAAAACTGGCCAAAACGGCCCAAAAACGGGCCAAAACTGGCCATTTTTGGCTGCGCGAGCGAGCGGCGAGCGGCGGACAGCGAGCGAAGCGAGAGGCAGCACCGTCCCTGCTATACGAAAGCCCCATCCAGCCCTGTGCCACCCGGGGGGTTCCAGGGTGCTGAGATGGCTGACATTTTGCTCCGCTCACGACGGTCACCGCGCGACGCAAGAACAGCCCAAAAACAGGCCAAAACGGCCCAAAAACGGGACAAAACTGGCCATTTTTGGCTGCGCGAGCGAGCGGCGAGCGGCGGACAGCGAGCGAAGCGAGAGGCAGCACCGTCCCTGCTATACGAAAGCCCCATCCAGCCCTGTGCCACCCGGGGGGTTCCAGGGTGCTGAGATGGCTGACATTTTGCTCCGCTCACGACGGTCACCGCGCGACGCAAGAACAGCCCAAAAACAGGCCAAAACGGCCCAAAAACGGGCCAAAACTGGCCATTTTTGGCTGCGCGAGCGAGCAGCGAGCGGCGGACAGCGAGCGAAGCGAGAGGCATCACCGTCCCTGCTATACGAAAGCCCCATCC
>NW_027020415.1:160000-162500 GCF_036884655.1 Musa acuminata AAA Group
GAGCGGAGAGCGGCGGACAGCGAGCTAAGCGAGAGGCAGCACCGTCCCTGCTATACGAAAGCCCCATCCAGCCCTGTGCCACCCGGGGGGTTCCAGGGTGCTGAGATGGCTGACATTTTGCTCCGCTCACGACGGTCACCGCGCGACGCAAGAACAGCCCAAAAACAGGCCAAAACGGCCCAAAAACGGGCCAAAACTGGCCATTTTTGGCTGCGCGATGCGAGCAGCGAGCGGCGGACAGCGAGCGAAGCGAGAGGCATCACCGTCCCTGCTATACGAAAGCCCCATCCAGCCCTGTGCCACCCGGGGGGTTCCAGGGTGCTGAGATGGCTGACATTTTGCTCCGCTCAAGATGGTCACCGCGCAACGCAAAAACAGGCCAAAAACTGGCCAAAACGGGCCAAAACTGGCCATTTTTGGCTGCGCGAGCGAGCGGCGAGCGGCGGACAGCGAGCGAAGCGAGAGGCAGCACCGTCCCTGCTATACGAAAGCCCCATCCAGCCCTGTGCCACCCGGGGGGTTCCAGGGTGCTGAGATGGCTGACATTTTGCTCCGCTCACGACGGTCACCGCGCGACGCAAGAACAGGCCAAAAACTGGCCAAAACGGCCCAAAAACGGGCCAAAACTGGCCATTTTTGGCTGCGCGAGCGAGCGGCGAGCGGCGGACAACGAGCGAAGCGAGAGGCAGCACCATCCCTGCTATACGAAAGCCCCATCCAGCCCTGTGCCACCCGGGGGGTTCCAGGGTGCTGAGATGGCTGACATTTTGCTCCGCTCACGACGGTCACCGCGCGACGCAAGAACAGCCCAAAAACAGGCCAAAACGGCCCAAAAACGGGACAAAACTGGCCATTTTTGGCTGCGCGAGCGAGCGGCGAGCGGCGGACAGCGAGCTAAGCGAGAGGCAGCACCGTCCCTGCTATACGAAAGCCCCATCCAGCCCTGTGCCACCCGGGGGGTTCCAGGGTGCTGAGATGGCTGACATTTTGCTCCGCTCACGACGGTCACCGCGCGACGCAAGAACAGGCCAAAAACAGGCCAAAACGGCCCAAAAACGGGCCAAAACTGGCCATTTTTGGCTGCGCGAGCGAGCAGCGAGCGGCGGACAGCGAGCGAAGCGAGAGGCATCACCGTCCCTGCTATACGAAAGCCCCATCCAGCCCTGTGCCACCCGGGGGGTTCCAGGGTGCTGAGATGGCTGACATTTTGCTCCGCTCAAGATGGTCACCGCGCAACGCAAAAACAGGCCAAAAACTGGCCAAAACGGGCCAAAACTGGCCATTTTTGGCTGCGCGAGCGAGCGGCGAGCGGCGAACAGCGAGCGAAGCGAGAGGCAGCACCGTCCCTGCTATACGAAAGCCCCATCCAGCCCTGTGCCACCCGGGGGGTTCCAGGGTGCTGAGATGGCTGACATTTTGCTCCGCTCACGACGGTCACCGCGCGACGCAAGAACAGGCCAAAAACTGGCCAAAACGGCCCAAAAACGGGCCAAAACTGGCCATTTTTGGCTGCGCGAGCGAGCGGCGAGCGGCGGACAGCGAGCGAAGCGAGAGGCAGCACCGTCCCTGCTATACGAAAGCCCCATCCAGCCCTGTGCCACCCGGGGGGTTCCAGGGTGCTGAGATGGCTGACATTTTGCTCCGCTCACGACGGTCACCGCGCGACGCAAGAACAGCCCAAAAACAGGCCAAAACGGCCCAAAAACGGGACAAAACTGGCCATTTTTGGCTGCGCGAGCGAGCGGCGAGCGGCGGACAGCGAGCGAAGCGAGAGGCAGCACCGTCCCTGCTATACGAAAGCCCCATCCAGCCCTGTGCCACCCGGGGGGTTCCAGGGTGCTGAGATGGCTGACATTTTGCTCCGCTCACGACGGTCACCGCGCGACGCAAGAACAGCCCAAAAACAGGCCAAAACGGCCCAAAAACGGGCCAAAACTGGCCATTTTTGGCTGCGCGAGCGAGCAGCGAGCGGCGGACAGCGAGCGAAGCGAGAGGCATCACCGTCCCTGCTATACGAAAGCCCCATCCAGCCCTGTGCCACCCGGGGGGTTCCAGGGTGCTGAGATGGCTGACATTTTGCTCCGCTCAAGATGGTCACCGCGCAACGCAAAAACAGGCCAAAAACTGGCCAAAACGGGCCAAAACTGGCCATTTTTGGCTGCGCGAGCGAGCGGCGAGCGGCGAACAGCGAGCGAAGCGAGAGGCAGCACCGTCCCTGCTATACGAAAGCCCCATCCAGCCCTGTGCCACCCGGGGGGTTCCAGGGTGCTGAGATGGCTGACATTTTGCTCCGCTCACGACGGTCACCGCGCGACGCAAGAACAGGCCAAAAACTGGCCAAAACGGCCCAAAAACGGGCCAAAACTGGCCATTTTTGGCTGCGCGAGCGAGCGGCGAGCGGCGGACAGCGAGCGAAGCGAGAGGCAGCACCGTCCCTGCTATACGAAAGCCCCATCCAGCCCTGTGCCACCCGGGGGGTTCCAGGGTGCTGAGATGGCTG
>NW_027020415.1:182500-185000 GCF_036884655.1 Musa acuminata AAA Group
CCGTCCCTGCTATACGAAAGCCCCATCCAGCCCTGTGCCACCCGGGGGGTTCCAGGGTGCTGAGATGGCTGACATTTTGCTCCGCTCACGACGGTCACCGCGCGACGCAAGAACAGGCCAAAAACTGGCCAAAACGGCCCAAAAACGGGCCAAAACTGGCCATTTTTGGCTGCGCGAGCGAGCGGCGAGCGGCGGACAACGAGCGAAGCGAGAGGCAGCACCATCCCTGCTATACGAAAGCCCCATCCAGCCCTGTGCCACCCGGGGGGTTCCAGGGTGCTGAGATGGCTGACATTTTGCTCCGCTCACGACGGTCACCGCGCGACGCAAGAACAGCCCAAAAACAGGCCAAAACGGCCCAAAAACGGGACAAAACTGGCCATTTTTGGCTGCGCGAGCGAGCGGCGAGCGGCGGACAGCGAGCTAAGCGAGAGGCAGCACCGTCCCTGCTATACGAAAGCCCCATCCAGCCCTGTGCCACCCGGGGGGTTCCAGGGTGCTGAGATGGCTGACATTTTGCTCCGCTCACGACGGTCACCGCGCGACGCAAGAACAGGCCAAAAACAGGCCAAAACGGCCCAAAAACGGGCCAAAACTGGCCATTTTTGGCTGCGCGAGCGAGCAGCGAGCGGCGGACAGCGAGCGAAGCGAGAGGCATCACCGTCCCTGCTATACGAAAGCCCCATCCAGCCCTGTGCCACCCGGGGGGTTCCAGGGTGCTGAGATGGCTGACATTTTGCTCCGCTCAAGATGGTCACCGCGCAACGCAAAAACAGGCCAAAAACTGGCCAAAACGGGCCAAAACTGGCCATTTTTGGCTGCGCGAGCGAGCGGCGAGCGGCGAACAGCGAGCGAAGCGAGAGGCAGCACCGTCCCTGCTATACGAAAGCCCCATCCAGCCCTGTGCCACCCGGGGGGTTCCAGGGTGCTGAGATGGCTGACATTTTGCTCCGCTCACGACGGTCACCGCGCGACGCAAGAACAGGCCAAAAACTGGCCAAAACGGCCCAAAAACGGGCCAAAACTGGCCATTTTTGGCTGCGCGAGCGAGCGGCGAGCGGCGGACAGCGAGCGAAGCGAGAGGCAGCACCGTCCCTGCTATACGAAAGCCCCATCCAGCCCTGTGCCACCCGGGGGGTTCCAGGGTGCTGAGATGGCTGACATTTTGCTCCGCTCACGACGGTCACCGCGCGACGCAAGAACAGCCCAAAAACAGGCCAAAACGGCCCAAAAACGGGACAAAACTGGCCATTTTTGGCTGCGCGAGCGAGCGGCGAGCGGCGGACAGCGAGCGAAGCGAGAGGCAGCACCGTCCCTGCTATACGAAAGCCCCATCCAGCCCTGTGCCACCCGGGGGGTTCCAGGGTGCTGAGATGGCTGACATTTTGCTCCGCTCACGACGGTCACCGCGCGACGCAAGAACAGCCCAAAAACAGGCCAAAACGGCCCAAAAACGGGCCAAAACTGGCCATTTTTGGCTGCGCGAGCGAGCAGCGAGCGGCGGACAGCGAGCGAAGCGAGAGGCATCACCGTCCCTGCTATACGAAAGCCCCATCCAGCCCTGTGCCACCCGGGGGGTTCCAGGGTGCTGAGATGGCTGACATTTTGCTCCGCTCAAGATGGTCACCGCGCAACGCAAAAACAGGCCAAAAACTGGCCAAAACGGGCCAAAACTGGCCATTTTTGGCTGCGCGAGCGAGCGGCGAGCGGCGAACAGCGAGCGAAGCGAGAGGCAGCACCGTCCCTGCTATACGAAAGCCCCATCCAGCCCTGTGCCACCCGGGGGGTTCCAGGGTGCTGAGATGGCTGACATTTTGCTCCGCTCACGACGGTCACCGCGCGACGCAAGAACAGGCCAAAAACTGGCCAAAACGGCCCAAAAACGGGCCAAAACTGGCCATTTTTGGCTGCGCGAGCGAGCGGCGAGCGGCGGACAGCGAGCGAAGCGAGAGGCAGCACCGTCCCTGCTATACGAAAGCCCCATCCAGCCCTGTGCCACCCGGGGGGTTCCAGGGTGCTGAGATGGCTGACATTTTGCTCCGCTCACGACGGTCACCGCGCGACGCAAGAACAGGCCAAAAACTGGCCAAAACGGCCCAAAAACGGGACAAAACTGGCCATTTTTGGCTGCGCGAGGGAGCGGCGAGCGGCGGACAGCGAGCGAAGCGAGAGGCAGCACCGTCCCTGCTATACGAAAGCCCCATCCAGCCCTGTGCCACCCGGGGGGTTCCAGGGTGCTGAGATGGCTGACATTTTGCTCCGCTCAAGACGGTCACCGCGCAACGCAAAAACAGGCCAAAAACTGGCCAAAACGGCCCAAAAACGGGCCAAAACTGGCCATTTTTGGCTGGGCAAGCGAGCGGCGAGCGGCGGACAGCGAGCGAAGCGAGAGGCAGCACCTTCCCTGCTATACGAAAGCCCCATCCAGCCCTGTGCCACCCGGGGGGTTCCAGGGTGCTGAGATGGCTGACATTTTGCTCCGCTCAAGACGGTCACCGCG
>NW_027020415.1:192500-195000 GCF_036884655.1 Musa acuminata AAA Group
AGATGGCTGACATTTTGCTCCGCTAACGACGGTCGCCGCGCCACGCAAGAACAGCCCAAAAAGGGCCAAAACAGCCCAAAGAGGGGCCAAAACTGGCCATTTTTGGCTGCGCGAGCAAGCGGCGAGCGACGGACAGCAAGCAAAGCGAGAGGCAGCACAGTCCCTGCTATACGAAAGCCCCATCCAGCCCTGTGCCACCCGGGGGGTTCCAGGGTGCTGAGATGGCTGACATTTTGCTCCGCTCACGACGGTCACCGCGCAACGCAAGAACAGGCCAAAAACTTGCCAAAACGGCCCAAAAACGGGCCAAAACTGGCCATTTTTGGCTGCGCGAGCGAGCGGCGAACAGCGAGCGAAGCGAGAGGCAGCACCGTCCCTGCTATACGAAAGCCCCATCCAGCCCTGTGCCACCCGGGGGGTTCCAGGGTGCTGAGATGGCTGACATTTTGCTCCGCTCACGACGGTCACCGCGCGACGCAAGAACAGCCCAAAAACAGGCCAAAACGGCCCAAAAACGGGCCAAAACTGGCCATTTTTGGCTGCGCGAGCGAGCGGAGAGCGGCGGACAGCGAGCTAAGCGAGAGGCAGCACCGTCCCTGCTATACGAAAGCCCCATCCAGCCCTGTGCCACCCGGGGGGTTCCAGGGTGCTGAGATGGCTGACATTTTGCTCCGCTCACGACGGTCACCGCGCGACGCAAGAACAGCCCAAAAACAGGCCAAAACGGCCCAAAAACGGGCCAAAACTGGCCATTTTTGGCTGCGCGAGCGAGCAGCGAGCGGCGGACAGCGAGCGAAGCGAGAGGCATCACCGTCCCTGCTATACGAAAGCCCCATCCAGCCCTGTGCCACCCGGGGGGTTCCAGGGTGCTGAGATGGCTGACATTTTGCTCCGCTCAAGATGGTCACCGCGCAACGCAAAAACAGGCCAAAAACTGGCCAAAACGGGCCAAAACTGGCCATTTTTGGCTGCGCGAGCGAGCGGCGAGCGGCGGACAGCGAGCGAAGCGAGAGGCAGCACCGTCCCTGCTATACGAAAGCCCCATCCAGCCCTGTGCCACCCGGGGGGTTCCAGGGTGCTGAGATGGCTGACATTTTGCTCCGCTCACGACGGTCACCGCGCGACGCAAGAACAGGCCAAAAACTGGCCAAAACGGCCCAAAAACGGGCCAAAACTGGCCATTTTTGGCTGCGCGAGCGAGCGGCGAGCGGCGGACAACGAGCGAAGCGAGAGGCAGCACCATCCCTGCTATACGAAAGCCCCATCCAGCCCTGTGCCACCCGGGGGGTTCCAGGGTGCTGAGATGGCTGACATTTTGCTCCGCTCACGACGGTCACCGCGCGACGCAAGAACAGCCCAAAAACAGGCCAAAACGGCCCAAAAACGGGACAAAACTGGCCATTTTTGGCTGCGCGAGCGAGCGGCGAGCGGCGGACAGCGAGCTAAGCGAGAGGCAGCACCGTCCCTGCTATACGAAAGCCCCATCCAGCCCTGTGCCACCCGGGGGGTTCCAGGGTGCTGAGATGGCTGACATTTTGCTCCGCTCACGACGGTCACCGCGCGACGCAAGAACAGGCCAAAAACAGGCCAAAACGGCCCAAAAACGGGCCAAAACTGGCCATTTTTGGCTGCGCGAGCGAGCAGCGAGCGGCGGACAGCGAGCGAAGCGAGAGGCATCACCGTCCCTGCTATACGAAAGCCCCATCCAGCCCTGTGCCACCCGGGGGGTTCCAGGGTGCTGAGATGGCTGACATTTTGCTCCGCTCAAGATGGTCACCGCGCAACGCAAAAACAGGCCAAAAACTGGCCAAAACGGGCCAAAACTGGCCATTTTTGGCTGCGCGAGCGAGCGGCGAGCGGCGAACAGCGAGCGAAGCGAGAGGCAGCACCGTCCCTGCTATACGAAAGCCCCATCCAGCCCTGTGCCACCCGGGGGGTTCCAGGGTGCTGAGATGGCTGACATTTTGCTCCGCTCACGACGGTCACCGCGCGACGCAAGAACAGGCCAAAAACTGGCCAAAACGGCCCAAAAACGGGCCAAAACTGGCCATTTTTGGCTGCGCGAGCGAGCGGCGAGCGGCGGACAGCGAGCGAAGCGAGAGGCAGCACCGTCCCTGCTATACGAAAGCCCCATCCAGCCCTGTGCCACCCGGGGGGTTCCAGGGTGCTGAGATGGCTGACATTTTGCTCCGCTCACGACGGTCACCGCGCGACGCAAGAACAGCCCAAAAACAGGCCAAAACGGCCCAAAAACGGGACAAAACTGGCCATTTTTGGCTGCGCGAGCGAGCGGCGAGCGGCGGACAGCGAGCGAAGCGAGAGGCAGCACCGTCCCTGCTATACGAAAGCCCCATCCAGCCCTGTGCCACCCGGGGGGTTCCAGGGTGCTGAGATGGCTGACATTTTGCTCCGCTCACGACGGTCACCGCGCGACGCAAGAACAGCCCAAAAACAGGCCAAAACGGCCCAAAAACGGGCCAAAACTGGCCATTTTTGGCTG
>NW_027020415.1:215000-217500 GCF_036884655.1 Musa acuminata AAA Group
TCACCGCGCGACGCAAGAACAGCCCAAAAACAGGCCAAAACGGCCCAAAAACGGGCCAAAACTGGCCATTTTTGGCTGCGCGAGCGAGCGGAGAGCGGCGGACAGCGAGCTAAGCGAGAGGCAGCACCGTCCCTGCTATACGAAAGCCCCATCCAGCCCTGTGCCACCCGGGGGGTTCCAGGGTGCTGAGATGGCTGACATTTTGCTCCGCTCACGACGGTCACCGCGCGACGCAAGAACAGCCCAAAAACAGGCCAAAACGGCCCAAAAACGGGCCAAAACTGGCCATTTTTGGCTGCGCGAGCGAGCAGCGAGCGGCGGACAGCGAGCGAAGCGAGAGGCATCACCGTCCCTGCTATACGAAAGCCCCATCCAGCCCTGTGCCACCCGGGGGGTTCCAGGGTGCTGAGATGGCTGACATTTTGCTCCGCTCAAGATGGTCACCGCGCAACGCAAAAACAGGCCAAAAACTGGCCAAAACGGGCCAAAACTGGCCATTTTTGGCTGCGCGAGCGAGCGGCGAGCGGCGGACAGCGAGCGAAGCGAGAGGCAGCACCGTCCCTGCTATACGAAAGCCCCATCCAGCCCTGTGCCACCCGGGGGGTTCCAGGGTGCTGAGATGGCTGACATTTTGCTCCGCTCACGACGGTCACCGCGCGACGCAAGAACAGGCCAAAAACTGGCCAAAACGGCCCAAAAACGGGCCAAAACTGGCCATTTTTGGCTGCGCGAGCGAGCGGCGAGCGGCGGACAACGAGCGAAGCGAGAGGCAGCACCATCCCTGCTATACGAAAGCCCCATCCAGCCCTGTGCCACCCGGGGGGTTCCAGGGTGCTGAGATGGCTGACATTTTGCTCCGCTCACGACGGTCACCGCGCGACGCAAGAACAGCCCAAAAACAGGCCAAAACGGCCCAAAAACGGGACAAAACTGGCCATTTTTGGCTGCGCGAGCGAGCGGCGAGCGGCGGACAGGGCGGACAGCGAGCTAAGCGAGAGGCAGCACCGTCCCTGCTATACGAAAGCCCCATCCAGCCCTGTGCCACCCGGGGGGTTCCAGGGTGCTGAGATGGCTGACATTTTGCTCCGCTCACGACGGTCACCGCGCGACGCAAGAACAGGCCAAAAACAGGCCAAAACGGCCCAAAAACGGGCCAAAACTGGCCATTTTTGGCTGCGCGAGCGAGCAGCGAGCGGCGGACAGCGAGCGAAGCGAGAGGCATCACCGTCCCTGCTATACGAAAGCCCCATCCAGCCCTGTGCCACCCGGGGGGTTCCAGGGTGCTGAGATGGCTGACATTTTGCTCCGCTCAAGATGGTCACCGCGCAACGCAAAAACAGGCCAAAAACTGGCCAAAACGGGCCAAAACTGGCCATTTTTGGCTGCGCGAGCGAGCGGCGAGCGGCGAACAGCGAGCGAAGCGAGAGGCAGCACCGTCCCTGCTATACGAAAGCCCCATCCAGCCCTGTGCCACCCGGGGGGTTCCAGGGTGCTGAGATGGCTGACATTTTGCTCCGCTCACGACGGTCACCGCGCGACGCAAGAACAGGCCAAAAACTGGCCAAAACGGCCCAAAAACGGGCCAAAACTGGCCATTTTTGGCTGCGCGAGCGAGCGGCGAGCGGCGGACAGCGAGCGAAGCGAGAGGCAGCACCGTCCCTGCTATACGAAAGCCCCATCCAGCCCTGTGCCACCCGGGGGGTTCCAGGGTGCTGAGATGGCTGACATTTTGCTCCGCTCACGACGGTCACCGCGCGACGCAAGAACAGCCCAAAAACAGGCCAAAACGGCCCAAAAACGGGACAAAACTGGCCATTTTTGGCTGCGCGAGCGAGCGGCGAGCGGCGGACAGCGAGCGAAGCGAGAGGCAGCACCGTCCCTGCTATACGAAAGCCCCATCCAGCCCTGTGCCACCCGGGGGGTTCCAGGGTGCTGAGATGGCTGACATTTTGCTCCGCTCACGACGGTCACCGCGCGACGCAAGAACAGCCCAAAAACAGGCCAAAACGGCCCAAAAACGGGCCAAAACTGGCCATTTTTGGCTGCGCGAGCGAGCAGCGAGCGGCGGACAGCGAGCGAAGCGAGAGGCATCACCGTCCCTGCTATACGAAAGCCCCATCCAGCCCTGTGCCACCCGGGGGGTTCCAGGGTGCTGAGATGGCTGACATTTTGCTCCGCTCAAGATGGTCACCGCGCAACGCAAAAACAGGCCAAAAACTGGCCAAAACGGGCCAAAACTGGCCATTTTTGGCTGCGCGAGCGAGCGGCGAGCGGCGAACAGCGAGCGAAGCGAGAGGCAGCACCGTCCCTGCTATACGAAAGCCCCATCCAGCCCTGTGCCACCCGGGGGGTTCCAGGGTGCTGAGATGGCTGACATTTTGCTCCGCTCACGACGGTCACCGCGCGACGCAAGAACAGGCCAAAAACTGGCCAAAACGGCCCAAAAACGGGCCAAAACTGGCCATTTTTGGCTGCGCGAGCGAGCGGCGAGCGGCGGACA
>NW_027020416.1:0-29438 GCF_036884655.1 Musa acuminata AAA Group
TTTTAAAACCAGTGATGAAATTAGTACGACAAACTCCCTACTCTTTAGTCTTCACATAGAATGTGAAATTGGGATACCCTATTTTTGACTTTAGGCTTTGTGTGGAAGGGAATAGAGATGCTTTTGTTTCACGCTTCAATTCGGAATGCATCATGTGAGAATTATAATTCATATTTAGAATTCATATTTCATGAATATGGGACATAATGAATATAACAATAGTACGAGCATATTATGAATGTGAATGATAGACCCCAAATTTCTCTTTTTTTTATTCAAAAAAACTTCCACCTGTATTTGACACTTTATTATGCTTGTGATAAATCAAATGGATTCTAAGAATCCATTCTAAGAATTCATTCTAAGAATTCAGAACAAAAGACATTCTAAGAATTCAGAACAAAAGAAAAGGTTGTTCTCTTTAAGATTTTTCCGTTTTATGTGGGATACAATGTGATCCCATCTTTTGTTTCTGATGGAAACGATCTGGGACGGAAGGATTCGAACCTCCGAATAACGGGACCAAAACCCGCTGCCTTACCGCTTGGCCACGCCCCATTTTTCCTGTTTGGCACTAGTCAAGACTATTATTAGAATTAGTTATTCGTCAATCCCCCCCCCCAAAAAAATACATAATACATAATAAAAACATATGGGGTATTTTGTTTGTTGCTAGGATTCAACACATGTAGATTAGATATAGAATCAAAAAAGTTAATTGATCATTACATAGAATTCAATTAAGATAATGTATGAAAGTAGAATTCCTTGTATTCTCATTTGAGAATGGAAGGAAGGATTTTTGATTTGGGAGAGTTCAAAAAAAAAGAAGGATTTTTTGACTTGCCTTTTTCATTTTTCCCTTATAAAAATAACTCAATCAAAATAAAATTATCTAATCTACAAGAACGAAATGTTTGTTATGTTTAATATCTTTAGCTTAATCTGTATCTGTCTTAATTCTGTCCTTTATTCGAATAGTTTTTTCTTTGCCAAATTGCCTGAAGCTTATGCCGTTTTCAATCCAATCGTAGATGTGATGCCTGTCATACCTGTTCTCTTTTTTCTCTTAGCCTTTGTTTGGCAAGCTGCTGTAAGTTTTCGATAAAATCCTTAATACTTTGCCAAATCCATTCATGATTTATTCGACAAAAAAAATTATAAAAATGGATAAGATCGGCTAAGTCTTACATTAGAATTATAAACCCTCGATTAAAAAATGGAAATTCTTGTATATTGAGTAACCGCGGAGATGAATTTTGATCAGTTTATTTACTCGTTCTGACCTTTCAGTGAGTAAGGAGTTTATTAGGTCTAGGTCCCCTACAATACCTAATTGTCGATATGACAAGAAAATTTTTGTGAGGAAGGAATAAAAATCTTATTACAAAGAAATTCGTAAAAGTGACTTTCTTTTTCTTTTCAAATCAAAAAACTCCATTTTGGGGGGTATGATGTCAAATCAAACAAAATAGTATATGTGGTAAAAAGAAAAAATAGGTAATCTATTCCCTTTTTCTAAAATGATCTTATCTTGGAGATTGTGTAATGCTTACTCTCAAACTCTTTGTTTACACAGTAGTGATATTCTTTGTTTCTCTCTTCATCTTCGGATTCTTATCTAATGATCCGGGACGTAATCCTGGACGTGAGGAATAAAAAAAAATTGAGTTTTCTTTGTTTTTCTAATTTTTTCTTATTATTTTATCTATTCCATATATTCACTTTACCTATAAAAAAATAAAGGAATCGAAATTCCTTCGAAATCGAAAGTATCAAGTAATCAGAGCGGGCGGAGAGAGAGGGATTCGAACCCTCGGTACGAATAACTCGTACAACGGATTAGCAATCCGCCGCTTTAGTCCACTCAGCCATCTCTCCCAATTTAAATAAAATTGAAATTTCAATAAAATTTCAAATGAAATTGAAATTAACTATTTCAATTTAAATTGAAATTAAATAAAAAAAGAAAAGAAAATAATAAAAAAGAAAAAATTTTTAATTTTTAAGATATTAATTATTAAGTTTAAGAAAGACATTAATATAATATTTTTTATTAAGAAAGATATTAAACATTATAATTTAAGAAAGATATTAAACATTATAATTATAACATTATCATTAGAAATATGAAACATTCTATTAAAATTTCTAATTATAGAATAGATTTCATTACAGATGAAATAAAAAAAAAATAAAAAGTGAATAATTAAAAATTAAAATTATTAATAAATTCTAATCTAAATTTAAAGGTTAAAGGAATTGAAATTTTATTTTCAATTAAAGTAAAGAAAAAACAAATTAAAGGTTTTTTTTATGTAATAAAAAATTTCTTAAATATTATAATATTAAATATTATAATATTATATTATAAGTAATTTTATAAGTAATTGTATATTATAAGTAATTATATAATTAAGTAATTAATAATATTATATTATAATAATATTATATTATAAGTAATTATATAATTAAGTAATTATATAATTATAATTATATAATTATATTTATATTAAGTTAAGTTAATTTTAATAATTTAAGTAATGTAATTATATAAGTAATTATATAATTATATTTATATTTAAGTTAATTTACATTTACGTAATTTAATTTAAGTTTCATTTAAGTAAGTTAAGAGTAAGTCAAGAACGAATTTGATCAAGAATTCCATTTAGATAAGATTCGAAACAGGTATCTCCAATAGAAAGAAAACCTTACTTCTTTAATTTTGTACGAAAGGTTTATTCTCCCGGCCTGGTCCTAGTTAAGTACTGGCCGGGGCAGTACCTCTTTTTTTGTCCAGCTTCAATGACCCCTTCAGACAGACTGAGAATGCCAGCAATCCAGCAAAGGAAAAGTATAAGTATAACTTTATACTGTTTTTTAAATTTATATATGTTATTTAGAAAAGCTTTGTGCTCTTCGCCTTTTAAGTCCCTGGCTGGCGGGACTAAATATGTGTCAACGTTATAATTTTAATGCTATCTTGATTGCGTCTCACTCCCTTGTTCGACAAATAGTCCATTCATATACAATAATGTATATGTAGCGGGTATAGTTTAGTGGTAAAAGTGTGATTCGTTCTATTAACAACTTAAAAAGTTAAGGGGTCTCTCGGTTTTTTGCATACTCCGATCAAAAACTTTATTTCTTAAAAGGGTTTAATCCTTTACCTCTCAATAGCATATTTGAGGAAGAACATACATTCTCACGATTTGTATCCAAAGTCCAATTAGAAATTCTATTTTCGAAATTGAATAAGAAAATTGGATTATGTATATGGAGTCGTGAAACATAATTTTTTTTGAATTGGATCAATTCTTCCAATCGAATGAGTATGAATAAAGGATCTATGGATGAAGATACAAAAGTTTATTTCCAATCGTAACTAGATCTTAAATTTTGGTGTTGTAAAAGGGAAATTGAAGCCAAACAAGCTAGAAAAGGGTGGTTTTGGTTTACTAGAACCATCAGCATATTGTTTCAGCTCGGTGGAAACCAAATTCTTTTCCTCGGGATCCTGCGAGTGGAAATAGGGAACGAAGTAACTAGACTAGACGGATTTGGTATAATCCCTCTCCTCTAGAGGGATCATCTAGTAAGCGAGTAGTTTGGGATACATTCAGACAGAAAGGCTGACATAGATGTTATGGATCTAATTTTCTCTAGGAATACATCAATCTTCCATAAAGGAGCCGAATGAAATCAAAATTTCACGTTCGGTTTTGAATTAGAGACGTTAAAAGTGATCAAGCAACGTCGACTATAACCCCTAGCCTTCCAAGCTAACGATGCGGGTTCGATTCCCGCTACCCGCTCCATATTTCTTATTATGTATTATACATCTTATTATGTTATGTATTATACATCTTATTATGTATTATACATACATGCACCATCAATTTAGATATGCATTCTTTTTTATTCCCTAAAATATTTTCCGTGTAATTTGATTTTTTATCCGAACAAAAGAAAGTAAGAATACAAAAAAATAAAATAGGAATGAAAAGCGTCCATTGTCTAATGGATAGGACAGAGGTCTTCTAAACCTTTGGTATAGGTTCAAATCCTATTGGACGCAATTTATTTCCATCTATTTTTAAAATGGCTATACTTTTTAAAAATGGCTATACTAAGAAACCCTTTTTGAATCATTCGAATCAGAACTATTTCTCAATGATTACTCTTGTACTAAGAATAGAATATACCAAGAATAGAATAAAAGTAAGAAATTTATGTTTGTTCCTGAAGTAAAAACAGTTCGATCTGTTCTTGAATAGCTTCCTTCAAAAGAAATTCTACTTCCTCGGTGAATGTCTTGGTAGAAGATATAATTTCTTGAAATTTAGGTTTATTGTTTTTTAAGTAGCTACGTAACTGACTGAGAAATTTCTTTACCTGTCCAATTTCTAGCGGATCAAGATATCCATTCGCTCCGGTATAAATAGTAGCTATCTGTTCTTCCACTGCGAGAGGGTCTGATTGGGATTGTTTAAGCAACTCGCGTAATCGTTGACCTCTTGCCAATTGATTCTGAGTAGCTTTATCGAGATCAGAAGCGAATTGTGCAAAGGCTTCTAACTCTGTGAATTGCGCTAGTTCCAATTTTGATTTGCCGGCTACTTGTTTCATGGCTTTAATTTGAGCTGCGGATCCTACTCTGGAAACGGAAATACCCACATTAATAGCAGGTCGGATTCCAGCATTGAATAGATCGGCAGATAAGAATATTTGTCCATCTGTAATGGAAATTACATTAGTAGGAATATAAGCTGAAACGTCTCCAGATTGAGTCTCAACTATCGGTAAAGCGGTCATACTTCCTTCACCTAAACTAGAATTTGATTTAGCGGCTCTTTCCAAAAGTCGTGAATGCAAATAAAAAACATCTCCTGGATAAGCTTCACGACCGGGAGGTCTTCTTAATAGAAGAGACATTTGGCGATAAGCTTGTGCCTGTTTGGAGAGATCATCATAAATTATTAAAGTATGTTGTCCACGATACATAAAAAACTCAGCCAGAGCCGCTCCCGTATAAGGAGCGAGGTATTGTAATGTAGCAGGTGAATCCGCCGTTTCGGCTACCACAATAGTATATTCCATCGCCCCCTTTTCCCGGAAAGTAGTCACTACCTGAGCCACAGAAGATGCTTTTTGACCAATAGCTACATAAACACATATTACATTTTGACCTTTTTGATTGAGAATCGTATCTGTGGCTACGGCTGTTTTGCCGGTCTGTCTGTCCCCAATAATTAATTCTCGCTGACCGCGTCCTATAGGGATCATCGAATCAATGGCAATAAGCCCCGTTTGAAGAGGCTCATATACAGAACGTCTAGAAATAATACCTGGGGCAGGAGATTCAATTAACCGAGATTCAGAAGCTGAAATTTCACCTCTCCCATCAATAGGTTTAGCCAGAGCATTTATAACACGACCCAAATAACCCTCACTCACAGGTATCTGAGCAATTCGTCCTGTTGCTTTTACGGAACTTCCCTCTTGTATCATCAAACCATCACCCATTAATACAACGCCAACATTATTTGATTCCAAATTCAGAGCAATGCCTATTGTACCCTCTTGAAACTCTACTAATTCACCTGCCATTACTTCATCAAGACCATGAACACGAGCAATTCCGTCGCCTACTTGAAGTACGGTACCGGTATTCACAATCTTTATTTCTCTACTATATTGTTCAATACGCTCACGAATAATATTACTAATTTCGTCGGCTCGAAGGGTTACCATTAGTGTTTCTTTATTCTTTTTAGGAAGGAAAAGATAAAAATAATGCCTAAACTATAACTAAAAAAAGAAGGGCTAATCAGTTATTTCTTGCATGGCCCCGAGAATGCCAATATTAGCACGGATCGTACGGAAATGTAACTCGCTATTCAAGCAACTATTCAGAGTTCCTAGAGCTCCTTGTAAGGCTTGTTGGAAAACTCGTTGTCGGACCTGATTAATCGCTCTTTGTTGTTCAAACTGAAGGGTTTCATTTTTGTAATTTTCTAATTGTTCCAAACTATTACTAGTGGCATTAATCAAATTTTGTTTTTCTCGTTCTATTTCAGAGTATCCATTCATTCGATACTCATCTGCTTCCATTTCCACTTTACGTAAGCGAGCCCGGGCTCTTTCGAGCTGCTCAATGGCCCCTTTACGTAATTCTTCCGAATTTCGAATAGTATTCAAAATCCTCTGTTTTCGATTATCTAATAAATCATTTAATGAAAGTAGATTATCTTATCATTAATTTCAAAACTTCCATGATCTCTTCCCGAACCAAACATGAATCTTTCGATTCATTTGGCTCTCACGCTCAATTATTTATTTTATTTATGGTGTGGGTATTCCCATATCTTTTTTAATGTTTTATTTATGGTGTGGGTATTCCCATATCTTTTTTAATGTAATGAGCCTACCCTCTCTTTTCTGTTTGTATTCAAAGATGTCAAAACTGATACAAGACCAGAATATCAGGAGGACTCTTCCGACTAGACCAGACAAAAATCTAGAATTGTCAGCAAAGTTGTTTCTTTATTTGTATTTTATTTATATTTGTTTTGTATTTTATTTATCATTTTCATTTTTAGAATTCTATTTCATTTTTCATTTTAAAAAAATGAAAATAATAATTATTATATTTTTTATTTGTTTCTTCAAGTCCAAAAATTCCTCTTTTTTTATACATAGGTCGTCATTTCGGCATTAGATAAAAAAAGCAAAGTGCTCATTTTTCTAGTAAATGGTTCAAATTCTTTTATCGATATGAGTGTTCTATATCAAATCAAATAAATTACCAACTATTTTTTTTTTAACCATTTCGTTACTAACGTAGTGGTAGAAGTGGTAGAAAGAGTACCATGTTTTACCTGGACTTTAAACAATTTAGCTTTAACCATGTTAATGGTCTCACATTATTGGTTGATAGAGAATCAAAGTGGATTTACCAATAAGTCACGAAATGCTATGGTTCTTACATATGATTTCTTAATTTATTCAGAAGTAATTCGTCGAGATCGTGCACCTTTTTCCTATTTCTCCTATAAATACCATAAATAAAGTGCAGCTGGATGGATCCAACCTATTCTTGAAATACACAACTCGCACACACTCCCTTTCCAAAATAAATCAATACACCAAGCACTACACTTAGATTTATTGGATTTGTTGCTAAAATATCGGTATTAAACCCGAAACTCCCGGCGGATGGCCAGTGACCCAAGGAAACGAAAGAATCGATTACATTTTTCATATGCTCCCCTCTCTTATGGATAGGACTAACAAAGAACAGAGTTCTTTTTGTATCACTTCACTCGCCTTTTTTTGATCGATTTCTTTTTATTAATTTCATTTCCACTTTATTTAATGGCAATAGATTAAATCATTTGTTTGAAATTTATTATTTTTTAAGTTTTCAAGAAGTTTCCAATAAGATACTTTACTTAGGTCTTAGATCTCATATCAATTGATAACTATTTCGTTTGTTGAAACGCTTCGAACAATGAAAGTAAAAAAGTTTTCTATTGTACTAAGCTAAGGACAGAAAGGAAGAAAGCAAGCGAATCTGGTAATTCCTCATCCTCAAATCAGCCCTTCCTGGCGTATTGTCTCAACAAATAAGTAATTTATAAGTAAAGTGTAAATATAATTCGAAGAAGCAAAGGGCAATTCCAAGTTAAAGTTAATAAAATAAGAAAAAAGTATGTAAGGTACTTTTTTCTATTTATTTCTAGGATTAAACAAAAGGATTCGCAAATAAAAGCGCTAACGCCACGACCAGTCCGTAAATTGTTAAAGCTTCCATAAAAGCTAGACTAAGCAATAAAGTACCTCGTATTTTACCCTCTGCTTCTGGTTGTCTCGCAATACCTTCTACAGCTTGGCCTGCAGCAGTACCTTGACCAACTCCAGGTCCAATAGAAGCAAGCCCCACGGCCAATCCAGCAGCAATAACGGAAGCGGCAGAAATCAGTGGATTCATGGTAAGTTCCTCGCACAAAAAAAAAGAAATGGTTAATGATACAATCAACCAATGAATTATTACTCATTTTATCATTAAGATCCAGCGGTCCGAAGTAACTAAAAACTCCGAATTGAAATGATAATATTACTAAATTACTGAACTGAATCGTCACAACTATCTCGTTTTTACCCATAATGGAGTTTTTGTAAATCCATATGCATACAGTTCTAACTATTGTATTTCTTTGTTTCGAACCACTCTTTCATTTAATTCTTCGTTCTTTACTACACCATTCTTGAGTTCATCTCTTTGTTCATTCAATCCACAATCACAGACAAAATAGAAGGACTGATATTGAAATCCGTCTAAATGGAGTGTGACTAAATGCAGTGTGAGCTGCAATCAATATCAATCAAATTAATACCAATACAAATCAATATCAATATATCAATATGTAGTAATATAAAAGTATGTAGTAGTACCAATATCAATATATAGTAATAATTAATACTAATAATTATCGATAATATAATTATAAATGATTATATTAACTAATACTTAATTGATACTTAGATATTTTACATATGAATATTAATACTTATATTAATATTAACTATTAAACTAATTATTAATGTTAACTAATACTTATTTTATTACTTATATTTATTTACTTATATTTATTTATTTATTTATTATTATTTATTATTATATTTATTATATTATTATTATATTAATATTATTATTATATTATATTATCATTATAGGATTATATTATGTATAGGATTATATTTTATATTATGTATAGGATTATATTATGATTACAGAGTAGAAGTTATGATTATAAAAATAGTAATAGTATGTAATTAAGTAATAGCATGTAATTAAGTAATAGCATGTAATTATGTAATATAGTGATGTTATATAGGATGATAGGGATAGCCTTATATAACTAATGAATATCTAATGTCATTCTAATATGACATATATATTTGTTTCTTCCATAACGTAAACCACCCGCATTTTTTTTAGATTAAATCGGATTCTAGAATCATTCCTAGAAACATAGACGGGGTCCGAGCTTATAGACATTACATACATCTAGTATAACCTCCCCAACCCTTCTTTTTTTTTTTACAATTCTGTAATACCGTCCATCTTTTCTCCTAAAACTCTAAGTCATATAGTAATACGTTATTATGTTCCCCAACCAATTGGATTATCTTGAACCACGCATGAATTGGGATAAACTTACTTAATAATAATAATAAAAAATAATAATAAAAAGACTATTTTGAAAGCTAGTCAATGATGACCCTCCATGGATTCACCTATATAAGCCGCAGCTAACGTTGCAAAAATAAGAGCTTGAATACCACTTGTAAATAATCCAAGAAACATGACAGGTATAGGAACTACTGAAGGGACTAAAGAAACAAGAACGACAACTACTAATTCATCAGCCAATATATTCCCGAAAAGTCGAAAACTAAGAGATAAGGGTTTTGTGAAATCTTCTAGGATGTTAATTGGTAAAAGTATTGGAGTTGGTTGAATGTATTTCCCAAAATAACCCAATCCTTTTTTGCTAAGACCCGCATAAAAATATGCGACTGACGTGAGTAAAGCTAAAGCAACAGTAGTATTTATATCATTCGTGGGCGCAGCTAACTCCCCATGAGGTAACTGTATAATTTTCCAAGGTAAAAGAGCACCTGACCAGTTAGAAACAAAAATAAATAGGAACATAGTTCCAATAAAGGGAACCCAAGGACCATATTCTTCTCCAATCTGGGTTTTGCTCAAGTCTCGAATAAATTCAAGGACATATTCGAAGAAATTCTGACCGCCGGTCGGAATGGTTTGTGGATTCCGAACAGCTAGGATCACCGAACCTAATAAGATAGCAATTACTACCCAAGAAGTGATAAGTACTTGGGCATGGACTTGTAAACCTCCTATTTGCCAATAGAAATGTTGGCCTACTTCTACACCCGATATATCGTATAACCCCTTGAGTGTTTTAATGGAACATGGTATAACATTCATATGGTCCTCTAACAAAAATTGAACTTCAAAAAATAAATTATTTTGATTCAACCATCTCTTTCTCAACTCACCAACTTGAATCACTAATTGTATTCATCAATCGTATATTTAGGATATCAAGAAATTACATAGGATACCAAGAAATCACATAACATCATAACATATTATCAATATGCCCACATTTCCATTTTGTTTTTTCTTTTTTTTAATTCAAGAATAGTAACCGATCCAATAAATCTATAAAATCCCCAAATAATTAACTAATTATTCTTAATCATAATCAACGATTTCTTATATAGCTACAACGGCCCTCACAAATTGCGGATACTAATTTGTTAAGAACCAATCGGATTGAAGCTATAGCGTCATCATTGGCTGGGATCGAAATATCTGCGAGATCGGGGTCACAATTTGTATCGATTAAACAAATCGTCGGAATCCCTAAAATTACACATTCTCGAAGAGCCATATATTCTTCTTGCTGATCAACGATGATCACAATATCAGGCAATCCCGTCATATATTTGATACCGCCGAGATATGTTTGCAAGGCAGATAATTTTCTCTTCAACATTGCGGCATCTCTTTTGGGAAGACGGTTGAGTTTCCCCATCTTTTGTTCTGCTCTTAAATCCCTGAACTTTTGAAGTCTCGTTTCCGTAGTAGACCAATTCGTTAACATACCACCGAGCCATTTTTTATTAACATAATGACACCGGGCCCTTATTGCAGCTGATGCTACTGAATCCGCTGCTTTATTTTTGGTACCAACAATTAAGAAGTTTTTTCCCCTACTTGCTGCATCAAAAACTAAATCACAGGCTTCTGATAAAAAACGAGCCGTTCTAGTGAGATTTGTAATATGAATACCTTTACGCTTTGCAGAGATGTAAGGGGCCATTCTAGGATTCCATTTCTTAGTACCATGACCAAAATGAACTCCGGCCTCCATCATCTCTTCCAAATTGATGTTCCAATATCTTCTTGTCATTTTTCCCCACACTTCCTTTTTGTTTTTTCTTTTTTATTTTTTTAACAAAGAGACGAGGTACTTTGAAATAAATAATTGTTCCGATGGAACCTTCTACCGGGAATTAACCGTTGATACACGGTACAAACCATTAATGTCTTTTAATTACTTATTTTTTTTTTACCAAATCAATACTCGGACCAGATAGTTAAGTTAAAAGACAGATAGTTAAAAGTGAAAAGATAGTTAAAGTAAAAGAATCTGCTCTTAGGAATCATGAAATCGCGTAAACGATTGTTCTGATGTCTCATGGAAATGGGACGTAAGAACAAAATAATTCTCTATGGTGTAACAAAATATCTCTCATTTCCAAATCGAATAGATTCTTTCTTTTGATTTCCAAATAAATGTTCTTGTCTTGCCTTGAACGGTGCACTAATTTTTTGAATCCGGTACCAACGGGTATAATCCCACCCAGAACAACGTTCTCTTTCAGGCCTTTCAACCAATCAATACGACCTCGTAGAGCAGCTTTTGCTAAAACTCGAGCGGTTTCTTGAAAACTTGCTTCGGATATGAAACTTTGAGTATTCAAAGATGCCCTCGTTATTCCCAATAGGATTGCCCGATAAGAGATCGCTTCGTCCAAAGCGCGCCCCGCTCGTTCCGCTCGCAACAATCCGATTAATTCCCCAGGTGAAAAAACATTAGACATTCCATCTTCTGAAACCAACACTTTTGATGTTACTTGACGTACAATAATCTCTATATGTCTATTATGGATCTGTACCCCCTGGGATCGATAAACCTTTTGGATTTTATTAACCAAAGAGATACGACTTTGAACTATGGTTAGCTCCGCTTGAATCAAGAATCCCCAGGGGATTCCAAGAATTTTTGGTATACCTTCGTTCCAACCTTCAACTCTCCTTTCGAGGTTCATCGATATTGAATCAATAGAACGTACTTCTAAGATTTGTTCCACTTTTGGAAGACCTTGCGTTATGTCACCAGATCTCGATTTTTCATATATAAATGTAACTAATGTATCTCCTTCGTAAAAGATTTCTCCATAATGGCCATGAACAGTAGCTCCTGGAGTGGCCAAATAGGGCTTAGCCGATCTTATAACTAAGGAGTCAACATGAACAATTATGATCTGACCAGATTTTTCTACGTGTGGTTCGTATTTGAATAGACATACATTTTCACAAAAAAATTGTCCAAGACGAATTTTTTTAGATGTCTCTTCCCAATAATCGTGATGGAGAAAGTGCCAATTCAAATGGAATGGATTCAAAATGATGTTACTGCATGGATCGGGGTTATAAATCCTCCTATTTTCATCTATTAAACAGTATTTAAGTACTTGAAGTACTTGGAAAGTCTGTTGAAAATTGTCAAGTAGCAAATATTTCTTTAACAAGATCTGATTATAAGTTATTAAATGGTAAGATGAATAGAAATTTGCTATTTTAGGTACAATAGTGCCTAAGGGACCCAGCAAATCCTTAATTGGGATTATGGGATCCGATTCTTTTGTCATATTGTTATATTTTGAACCATTGAATGGGCCAATTCGAAAACAATTGGATGATGACAAAATTATCAAAGATTGGCATTCCTTATTTCGATTTAACAATGTACCAATAGTACCTTGATGTTGGGTAAGTGATTGAATCCTGGCCTTGTAAAAAAAAGGATTGATATTTGTGCGATCTAATCCATTATCGGAAATCAATCCGGAACTTGCCCTATCATATCTTTTTCCGGTATACGAAATAGTGGACTTGACTAACTCAATTCTTATGAAATCTCGAATCAGATCATTTGTTCTTACCTCAACAAAGGAAGCGTGAACCTCTTCCGGAGAACCTTTTTGCTCTTGATCCCAATTCAATACTAAGCAAGTCCGAACTAATTGAATACTTGTGTGAGAAATTCCTCGAATTGACTTGCCATTTCCATGAAGGATATAATTGACAACTCTAAGTTGGACATTATCCTTTTCCCGCAGGAGATCTTGAGGAAAAAGTGTTGCTAAATTTATGCCATCAGCTATTTCATATGTGACTACGGGTCGAACCAAAACAAAATACTTTTTCTTGGTAGGTGTGATCCGTTGGACATAGATCCAATTTTTCCATTTTTTTGATTCCTTAGAAATTTTTTTTTCTGTTTCCGGTGGTATCAAAATGCCGCTGTGCCTGGATATCTTATCTGCCTCTCCAGGAAAATAAATATCTCCGGAAAATATTTTTAGTTCAATATTTTTTTTTTTTCTCTCCACTCGGACTAATCCGCCTACTCGACTTCTTGTATTTAAAGCGAGTTGTGTATCTACTCCAATGATACTATTGTTCCGGACCATTATCAACGAAGATCCGGGTAAGATATGCACTTCTTCGAGAATGAAAAAAAACCGATCTACTTTCGTTTGGTATTTCGGACTAAATTCTTTTGGTCCTCGATACTCAATCAAATCCTCTTTTTTTATGATTGAATTGACCTCTACGGTTCCATATTTAGTAATTCCTGAATTGCTTCTTCTGTATCGTGGATCATCAAAATAAGCAAGAATACTATTTCTACGTAAAATACCCTGTTTTGGTATTTCGATCGAAATACCAAAACAGGGTATTAGTTCTTTCTCTCGTTCTTGATTGTATTGTAATGGGATGATGAATCTATTTCTTCGCTTTTTCGCCAAGAAATAAGAATTCCCTTGGATAATAGAAGGATATATGAAATTCAA
Source organism: Musa acuminata AAA Group (assembly GCF_036884655.1). Classification (NCBI taxonomy): domain Eukaryota; kingdom Viridiplantae; phylum Streptophyta; class Magnoliopsida; order Zingiberales; family Musaceae; genus Musa; species Musa acuminata. The sequence continues at coordinate 13,750 of NW_027020416.1, forward strand.
ATGACCATTAGACATCGTTTGATCAGGTCTTATTGAATAGTCAATAATTTTCTTATCTTTTTTACCAGAAGTATCCAACAATTTATGTCTTATTCGACCATTAGTCATTGATAGGTCAGAGATATATCTTTCTTCGACAGAAAAAGAATAAACATTCATTTGATCTTGATCCTTGTGGAGCGAAAAAGACACTATACTGGATCTGCACGGACCTCCCGCTAATATCCATAAATGACTCGTTTTTGATAATAGATGAACATTACCATATGTATATTCAGGTGCATGGTGGACATCGGTACTCCAGTGCATTTCTCCCTCTGATTCAGAATAAATATGTTTTCGTACCTTCTCTTTAAAATGAAAAGTGGACGTTCCAGCACGAATCTCAGCAATCACTTGTTCTGATTCTACATATTGATTATTTTGAACTAAAATAAAACTTTTTGGTGGAATATTTACATTATGTAGAATATCCCGACTCTCAATAGTTACATACAAGTCTATAGAACATAGAAAAGCAGGATGCCCATGACGGGTACGTGTGGGATGAACCAAATCCTCATTGAATTTTATTTTTCCATTAGAAGGAGCTCGTACATGCTCGGCAGTACCAGCCTGTGAATACTCCACCGGTATGAAAAGTTCTTAATGTTAGTTGAGTTCCTGGTTCCCCAATTGATTGACCCGCAATAATACCTACAGCTTCTCCCAATTCGACCAGGTCGCCATGAGTAGGACTCCGACCATAACATAATTGGCAGATCCAAGATGTACTCCTGCAAGTAAAGGGGGTTCGAATATATATTGGTTGTGCTCGAAAGGTTATGAATCGATTGACAAGTCCAATCCCAATATCTTGATTTCGAGTGGCAAGGCATCGTAGACCGATATATATATCGTCCGCTAATACACGACCAATTAGTGTTTGGACAAAAATTTTTTCCGTCATCCCATTTCGAGGACTCACGGAAATACCTCGGATAGTGCCACAATCTGTTCTACGTACAATAATATGTTGAACTACTTCAACAAGTCTACGTGTGAGGTATCCAGCATCTGATGTTCGTACAGCAGTATCTACAACTCCTTTGCGGGCTCCATAACAGGAAATTATATATTCTGTCAAAGAAAGTCCTTCACGTAAATTGCTTTGAATGGGTAAATCAATCATTTGTCCTTGGGGATCCGACATTAATCCTCTCATACCTACTAATTGGTGTATCTGAGATGCATTTCCCCTAGCTCCCGAAAAGGACATTAGATATACTGGATTAGAAGGATCAGTCATCCGAAAATTAGGATTCATTTCTTGTCTCAAATATTCACTTGTAGCATACCATATCTCAATGGATTGACGTAATTTTTCTACCGCGTGTACATTCCCATAATGATGGTGTTTATCCAAAATAAAACTTTGTTGTTCAGCGTCTTGGACTAACCATCCCTTAGAAGGGATTGTTAAAAGATCATCAATTCCTAATGAAATAGATGTAGCAGTGGCTTGTTGGAAACCCAAAGTCTTTACTTGATCCAAGATATGTGATGTATATGCCATTCCGAAATGATCTATTAACCTGCTAATAAGTCGTTTCATAACAGTTCCATTTATCACTTTATTGTGAAAGACCAGATCGGCCCGTTCTGCCATAAGTACAGTACCTCTTATATTTATTCTGCTAAGTAGGATTCGACAATGGACCTGAGTTAGTGATTCGAAAACTTCCTTTCCTCAATCTCAATCTTGATTCACGCAGAAATTCAGAAATTATGATACCAGTGAAATTGGGGAGACCCGAATTCCCATGGGCACGAACATCGCCTAATCTGATTTCTTAGTTTAGATAGCGTATGAGTAGGCTCGACAAAACCCCTGTATGGCTTCTTCTATTTCCCGATAAAAAGAAATATGACCAAGAGTAGTTCGAATGTATATACAACGGATTTCCTTTGTTACACTTCCTTCTATTAGATAGTGCCCATAAATCTCATGATAAGTACCCAAAGATTCATATTGAACTTCGATGGGAACTTCTCTTGAGCCAATGACACGTTGATCTAGTCTCCATCGGAGCCACAAAGGACTATCTAAACTAATTCGTTTCTGTTGATAAGCTCCAAGTGCATCATAGGAACTAGAAAAATAGGGTTCTTTCTTTTCCGTATACCTATAGTCATTTTTTTTATTGTCAACCTTTTTATTTTGGTAGTTTCCGCAACTATATCTATATGGATTATACCTATTTGCACAAATACCTCGACGATTCCCGATCGTTAATAAATAGAGTCCGATAAGCATATCTTGAGTTGGTACGGAAATAGGATCCCCAATAGCTGGAGACAAGAGATTCATATGAGAAAACATAAGTAAACGAGCCTCCGCTTGAGCTTCCAAAGATAAAGGTACATGAACAGCCATTTGATCCCCATCAAAGTCTGCATTGAAACCCTTACAAACTAATGGATGTAAACAAATAGCGCGTCCCTCCACTAAAAAGGGTTGGAACGCCTGTATGCCTAATCTGTGCAGGGTGGGTGCTCTATTCAATAATACAGGATGCCCCCGCATAACTTCTTGAAGTATTTCCCATACAATGGGTTCTTTTTCCCGAATTTTACTTTTAGCAATTCCTATGTTAGAAGCAACATGTTGTCTGATTAGACCACGAATTACAAATGTTTGGAAAAGCTCTATTGCTATTTCTCGAGGTAATCCACACTGATGTAATGAAAGCGAAGGACCCACGACAATGACGGAACGTCCCGAATAATCGACACGTTTACCAAGCAGAGTCTCACGAAATCTTCCCTCTTTGCCTTCAATTACATCTGAAAATGACTTGTAAACTTTATTATGACCATCCCTCATTGGTTGTCCACGGATCCCATTATCAAGAAGTGTATCCACGGCCTCTTGTACCAATTTCTCCTGACACATTACTAATTCCCCTGGCGTAGATCTACTTGTTGCTAATAGATCGGTAAGAGTATTATTCCGATAGATAACTCGTCTATAGAGTTCATTAATATCCGAACTCATTAGTTTACCCCCATCTATCTGAATGATTGGTCTCAACTCGGGAGGAAGAACTGGTAATAAGCACAAAACCATCCATTCTGGTTCTACATTTGTTCGAATAAAATGTTTAGCTAATTCCATGCGTCTAACCAAAAAATCCTTTCTTCTTCTAATTTTTCTATCTTCCCATTCATTTCCAGTGGACCCCTCCTCCCCTAATTCCTTCCATTCTACTAATGAATTACCCGTAATAATTCGCAAATCTGAATCGGCTAATTGTTCTCTGATAGCACCTGCTCCTGTAGAGATTTCTCGATTTCGAAATGTCTCGAAGCCTTGGGTAGTAAAAAAAAGTGGTATGCTGTATTTCCGAGATTGGATTTCATATTCGAATAAACCTCGTAATCGTAAGAAAGTAGGTTTTTTCGCTATGGGCCTAGCAAAAGAAAAATCGAGATAGGTTCCTGTAGGATTGGATTCCCCCTTTTAAAATCGGACGTGAAGGTTTCCTTTCATCCGGCTCAAGTAGTTACCTCAAAAAGGGGATTCTTTCTTATTTAAAAAGTTTGTTCGAAAAACCCTACAAACAAAGAACTACTCCTTACTCAAGTTCCCACTAAGGACCAACGATTCATTCTTCTTTTTTTACTTTCATTTTCCGAATTACTTATGACAAAATAAAAATGTAGGATTTTTGAGTAGTCTACTTCCCGTCAAATGATGAATCCCCTTAAAAGAATACTTTGGGACTCGTAAGGGATTTACTTGTCTATATATCGTTCTATTCGATCCTTTAGGTCCCTACTCACCTCGATGGTTATCCCATGATGCCCCTTGAAGCATATATGCGATAGATAGACTTCTGTAACCATACTATATTTGCTTGCTTAAACGGAATCTCTCTATAAAGAAATGGAATAGCTGATTCCACAAAAAAGTGTTTTTTCACGAGGTATAACTAGCAATTCCTATTTATACGGAATCGACCATGGATCAATTCCCCTTGCATTTGGAAGTATTGAATACACCTATAATTCTGAGTTTCGTGTTACTTTTACTTCTCCCAAAACACATGTCAGAGCCGGGGGCACCCCAATCGGATTGAATGGGATGACAGTTTCTCAGTCCGAATCTGTAAAACGAAAATTTTGATCAAATCACACATCGCAGTATACTAGGCCTTCTAATTCCTTAAGGGGTTTATCTAAAAGATTCGCGATATAACTAGGAAGACGTTTCAAATACCACACATGAGTCACTGGACATGCGAGTTTGATGTATCCCATTTGATATCTTCGTATCCGAGAATCAACAAATTCCACCCCGCATTGTTCACAAAATTTCGGGTCTTCTTTTTCAGCTCCAATCACTCGATAATTTCCACAAGCACAAATTCCACTTTTTATGGGCCCAGAGATTCTTTCACAAAACAATCCATCTTTTTCTGGTTTATTGGTCTTATAATGAAACGTATAGGGCTTTGTCACCTCTCCAACTATCTCTCCATTAGGTAAAATTTTGTTGGCCCAAGCCTTTATTTGTTGAGGAGAAACTAGTCCAATTCGAAGTTGTTGATGTTTATACCGGTCAATCATAGAATAGAAATTCTGATTCATTCAGATCAAGCTTCCTTCCTATTAATCTGGAAGTTCTTCTCAGATACAAGGAAATGATTCAGTTCTAGAGCTAAAGATCGTAGTTCTCGAACGAGCAATCGAAAAGATTCTGGAGCATCTTCTGGGTTAGATACTCTTCCTCCAATGATCGTAGCACCAAGTACTTCTTGACGAGCTCTAATATGATCAGATTTATAAGTAAGCATCTCTTGTAAAATATGAGCAACACCAAATCCCTCTAGAGCCCAAACTTCCATTTCCCCTACTCGTTGTCCCCCTTGCTTCGCCCTTCCTCTAAGGGGTTGTTGTGTAACAAGTGCGTAATGTCCACTAGAACGTCCATGGATTTTATCATCAACTTGATGAATTAATTTTAAAATATAGGACTTTCCTATTAGAACAGGTTGTTCAAAAGGATTTCCTGTTCTTCCATCAAATATTCTGCTTTTTCCCGGATATTCGGGTTCAAATACCCATGGATTTTTTGTTTGCTTACTGGCTTCATATAATTCGGAAAACACTAGTTTTCTCGAAGCCTCTTGCTCATATCTCTCATCAAAAGGTGCTATTCTATAATGTCTCTTTAGCAGATCCCCCGCTAACCCGAGCGAGCATTCAAATATCTGTCCCACATTCATTCGTGATGGTACTCCTAATGGGTTGAAGACCATATCAACAGGTGTTCCATCTTGCAAATAGGGCATATCTTGTCTAGGCAAAATTTTTGAAATGATACCCTTATTCCCATGTCTTCCAGCTACTTTATCACCTACTTTGATTTCACGTTTCTGTGAAATATATACACGAATCATTTCTGAATTATAACAGGAACCCCCCTTTTTCCGGATCCATCTCACATCAATAACGCGACCTCTTCCGCCTATAGGTAGTTTTAGAGAAGTTTCTTTTGCAGTGGATACCTGAATTCCAAGTATGGCTCGTAATAATCTATCCTCTGGAGCATACGACGATTCGTTTGCTGTCTGAGGTGTTAATTTACCTACTAAAATATCACCTGTTTCTACCCAAGATCCCAGCATCACAACTCCATTTCTGTCTAAATTGCGGAGTAAATGAGCCTCTAGATGTGGTATTTCCTTAGTGATTCTTTCAGGTCCTTGGCTTGTCACATGAGTCTGAATTTCATATTTCCGGATGTGAAAAGAAGTATAAATATCTTCATATACCAGACGTTCGCTAATTAGTACTGCGTCTTCAGAATTGTAACCCTCCCATGGCATATAAGCTACTAATACGTTTTTTCCTAAAGCAAGTTCCCCCCCAACTGTAGCCGCACCGTCCGCTAAAATTTGTCCTTTTTTAATGCATTTACCCCGCGGAACCTGAGGTTTTTGATGCATACAAGTATTTTTGTTGGAACGTTGATAGATAACTAATGGAATACTTATACTTATAGTAGTGTCCCCATTACTTGATAAAATGATCTTGTGAGGGTCAGTATAAATGATCTTTCCCTCGTGTTCGGCTATAGCGGAAACCCCCGAATCCAGAGCCGTTTGGCGTTCCAGTCCAGTTCCAACAATGCACCTCTCGGACTGAGAAAGCGGAACTGCTTGGCGCTGCATATTAGAACTCATTAAAGCCCGATTCGCATCATTATGCTCGATAAAAGGAATGAGGGAAGCTCCAATAGAAAAATATTGGAAGGGAAAAATACTTCTAAGATGAATCTGTTCCCATGCAATAGTCAGGAACTCTTGACGGTATCGGGCTGGAACAACCTGTTCTTCCTGAATACCCCGATTCAAGGCCAAAGAATTTCCCGCTGCTACCATATAATATTCATCTCTATTTGGTGATAAATAAACTATCTGTGCCTCTTTTGATCTTTCAGATATTTCATAAAATGGACTCTCTATAGATCCCCAATGGCCAATCCTCACATGAATGGCTAAGGATCCAATAAGTCCAACATTGATTCCTTCGGACGTGTCAATTGGACAAATACGTCCATAGTGGCTAGGATGAATATCTCGTATCCGAAAACTAGCAGTTCGCCCCGTCAATCCTCCAGGACCCAAATAACTCAATTTTCGCCCATGAACGATTTGTGTCAATGGATTAGTTCGATCCAAAACTTGAGATAAAGGATGTAGGCCAAAAAACGATTCATAAGTGGTTGTTAATGAAGTTGAAGTTACCAAATTTTGAGGAGTCGGTATCAATTTATGCCGAATTGCTCCACATATAGTTCCTCGAACCGCATTTTCTAAACGAACAAGAGCCAGTCCGAATTGATCCTGTAACAGATCCGCTATAGAACGAATCCGTTTATTTTTCAAGTGATTCATATCGTCAAGTGTACCCATTCCAAATTTAATTCCGATCAAATGATCCGCAGCAGCCAATACATCTCGTGGTAATAAAAATGTATTGTTCTGAGGTATATCAAGATTCAGTCTCCGGTTCATATTTCGTCGACCAATCCTTCCTAATTCACATCTTTGTTGAAAAAATTTCTTTTGTAATTCTTTACATAAAGACTCAGAAAATACCGGATCCCCGCCTACACAAGCAAATTGTTGATAAAATTCCAAAATAGCATTTTCTTTTGACCCAATCTTTTTTTTCTCCTTATCATTCGGGAAAGACAAGAAAATTTCAGGGTAACAAACATTATCTAGAATTTCTCTTAGATTCGAACCCATAGCTGATGATAGAATTAGAATAGATATTTTTTGTTTCCTACTTACACGGGCCCATATCCTTGCTTTTCTATCAATTTCTAATTCCGATCTTCCTCCCCAATCTGATATTATTGTGCTGGTATAGACAGAAATTCCGTTATGGTCCAATTCTGAACGGTAGTAAATACCAGGACTTTGCAATATTTGATTGATCACAATTCTGTATATTCCATTTACTATAAAGGTTCCCAGGGAATTCATTAGGGGAATGTTTCCAATAAAAACGGTTTGTTCTTGCATATCTCTACCGGTTTTCCAAATTAATCCCGCGGGTACATATAATTCAGAAGAATATGTGAGTGATTCATACACAGCATCTCTTTCGTTTATCAAGGGTTCTACCAATTGATATCTTTCCACAAATAATTTAAATTCAATTTCTTGATCTGTATCTTCAATTTTTGGAAACTTATGAAATTCTTCCGTCAAGCCCTCATTAATGAACCTACAAAATCCCTCAAATTGGATCTGACTAAATCCAGGTATTGTGGACATTCCCTCATTTCCATCATTCCGGAGCATCTTAATCTTAAGTTTCCTGTTTATTGAAAAATCCCATTATTAGCTCACTATTTATCGAACCATACGGATCGATCTAGCAATGATGGAATGTATATTCTGTTTACTGAATCACATGAAATTTTAGCCAACTCCATATACCATATATGTATTTCATACGTATGAACGGAAATGAGACAGAGGAATGAAGAGCATTTTCGACGCAAGTTCGAATTTGCGACAGGTACAACAGGAACAATATAGAGTTTCCCTTTTTAGCATACTTAATTTTATTTGAGTTTCATTTCATGTTCAAAAAAAATTTCGAATTATTTTTTTGCTAGTAGAATATATAGAATATGATTGAATTGCGTAATAGGAGTAATATTTATTAAGTGCATGCCAATATAGCTATCTACCTGTCCGCATATCACATCTTTTATCGTAATTTCACTTGTGGCAACAGAAGTCAGGTCGCACTATATCATAATTCCTATTTTTTCTATTGCATATAGAAAATGAAAAAAGAAGGCACGACGATTCTCTATAGGGATATGGGATATGTACATAAGAGCGGTATCTGTGTAACAATTTCTGTTTTGAGGTTTACATATACACATATATATTGTTATAATTTATATTGTTATAATTGAAATTGAAAAAGATTGATTATTGAAAATAATTGATACTGAATTAGTCATAAATCAATTTGATTTTGTTATGCCATTAAGGAAACGCAACAATTTGAGATACAAATTGAAGAACCTTTCGCTAATTCAAAACAACAAAACAAATAGTTAATGGTTCCAATTTGCCCTGAATTTTTCAGTCTTTGACCAGAAATCTATTTTTTATCTTATTTGGATCGAATTTGGTTTGGCGACATGGCCAAGTGGTAAGGCGGGGGACTGCAAATCCTTTATCCCCAGTTCAAATCTGGGTGTCGCCTGATCAACAAAAAACTTGGGATTTCTTATTCTGCTGATTTAACTCGACGAATTCTGTCCCCGGAGAAGGAGAGGCAAAAGGATAAGCCTATCGATACTTTATTTTTAGAATCTGTAGTTCTATAAAGAAAGTCAATTTTTTTAAAGAAAGTCAATTTTTTTCTAAAAATCCGGGCTTTGGGTGTGGCCCAAACCGGTACAAATAGGGATGAAGTAAGCCTTACTTATTAATATGATTATGATTTTAATATGATTATGATTGGTTCGGACATTTATTTTATAAGTAGAATAAATAAATAGTGAAAGTAAATTCTGGGATTCAAAACTACGAAAGTAAGAGGTCGGAAATCTTGGTATCCAAAGGTTCCTAAAGGACACTCCATTTTTGCTACTAGGATTGAAGAAGAGATTGTACGAAAGACTATCAAGAATTCCTAATTATTTTACACTACCACCGTTGTGTCTACTGACTCTGTCTGGAATTCGATTGGATAGGCTGATGGGAAATCAATTTAGAAGTTGTGGAAAGGACTGAAGATACTTTGTATCCAGACTCACGAGAGTCTCTGAGTACTCAAACATTCAATCAGGATAGTTGGTCGGCTCTTATTGAGTAAAGAGTAAAAGTAAAAGTTGAAGAAACAAAAAAATTTCTTTGCCCGTGTAGGAATTTCTTTGCCCGTGTAAGATAGGGGGATTACGAAAAAAAGAAAGAATGTATGTAATACTGGTGATGGTGTCTCCCCATTCTTTCACAAAAAAAACAGTAAGGCTTAGATCAAATAGGAAATAGAGGTATCTGATAGATAGTTATCTATCTTGATGGTATATTTTGATGTCTTTTGCTTATGAAAAAGGGTAACAAACAATAGGTCTTAGTACTCCTACATGTTCCATTGGGATAGGAGTATTCCTTTGTTATTTCATTTTCCGAGAAAAGGTGTGTGTATTGTATTTATGCTTAATGCTTCCCGATTCTACCAGAAATCTTATAATCTTGTTACGAGTAGATTCATTGGATTGGTTCATCAATAGCCTTAAGTTAAGTCAGAATTCCATTTTGACTCTGCGCCATTGATTCCACTATGATTATTGATCAATAATGGAATAATTCCTTCATAGAGATAGGAGACATAATTTATATGGATATAGTAAGTCTCGCTTGGGCTGCTTTAATGGTAGTCTTTACATTTTCCCTCTCACTCGTAGTATGGGGAAGGAGTGGACTCTAGGGGTACTACTAATCGAGTAATCGATTGAGTAATTGAATTCTATCAATTGTTTAATTGATCGTTTTGCAAAGCTTTAAAAAAAGAATGTCTCTGTTTCAAAATTATACTGAAATACAGTAATGAATAAGAAAATACAATAATGAATAATAACCATTCGATCAAAGAATGAATGATTACTATAGTTGTATTTCGAAACCTAAATCTACGCATGATAGGAAATTTTTTCCAACCGAATTCTTCCTAAATATTCTATTTTGATAAACCAGCTCTTACCAGAATTATGGATATTACAAAAAGAAAAAATCTGAAATTGGTTTTTTCTTTTTTTCTTTATTTGTTTCCCTCTTTCTTTACTTTTACTGTTCTAAGAGAAGAGAAAGCCGTTCCGCTATTCTAATTATATTAGATTACGACAATACATACTTTCTATTGGAAATGACTAGTTGTTGTCCAAAGAGGTTCTACACATAATAAGATTAGATCTTTCTTCCGTTGAGCGATCCACATATCGCGCATTTCACCTTTTTTTTAGACTCCTAGAGATTTTTTTATGCTTTTTTTGACTCATCTCATGTCATGTTTAAGCATAAAAAATTGGGAAGGTCTACTCTATTAATCTACTTCTTTTTCAAATCTGAAGAAGTTATCATGGAATAGAACTCCGCAGATCATCTGTTAATAGATCAAGCAATGACTTCTTGAGATGGGAAATCTAAAAAAAGAAAAAGATTCTTTTCTTTGGTTTCGTTTTCTTTTATCTTTTTTTTTATTTAATTTATAGTAGAATATGCCCATACTCTTTTTGTCTTGCTCCATTGATTCCTTTGATAGATCTCGGGACCTATACCTATATATATATAAATTCTAAGAAAGCCAGGAATTAGAAGAGTTGGTCTTCAATTATTTTGAATTGATCGAAATCCACACAAGTAAATGTAGCCAAAAAAATAATAGAATTGGACTGTTATTTTGATGTACTATTTAGATATACATCTAATCTATGTACATACATATTGTATATTGACCTAGATATAGGCTTTCTCTATATAAAAGCCTATATCTGTATACAGTACAACTTTCTATGAAAATCATTAATAGGATAATAAATACTATACCATACTATCTCGGCTCAGATACTACTATCTCAGATACTTATTATCTCAGATACTTATGATTCCAGACAGATCATTTCATTTAAGACTTGGAGTTTGAATCCGTTTCTTTCATTTATTCAATCATTGATAAGAACTAATAAATCAAGTTTCAGTCAAATTAATCATTTTGACTGACTGTTTTTACGTAGATGATAAGTAAAAAGGCAGTAGGAACTAGAATGAACAGTGCAGTAGCAATAAATGCGAGAATATTTACTTCCATAATCTCATTGTTTTTTTACTTCGCAATAACTCGGGATCTAATCCCATAGAGATGAGAAATTTGATTCCTGTAAATTCAATGGGATGAATTGCATCCTGATGATACTGAATCGGATCAATATTATGAATAACAATATCTGATCTATCAAATCGATTCATCGTCGAGAATTGAATAGTATAACATAGGAAGATCCTTTATCCATACTAAATCTGAAATGGGATTCCTGATCCAATAAAGAATCCCATTGAATTTTCATCCTTTTCCACTTTTTCTTTTCTATAAATAACCCTACCGTCTTCCTTATATACTCCTCCTTCGTTATACTTATACATACAATTATGTACATACAATTATGAGGTATTATATGACTGGTATTCTATGAATCACACACAGATCCAAAGAGTAGAAGTGAGATGGAAAAAGGACGGGTTAAGTATAAAAGATCTAATATAATTCCAACAAATTTAATAAAAAGGAACGTTGCTTGGTCTTTTCTTTTATTTGATTAGTATCTCTTTCTTCGATTGGGACTGGAAGGCATACATCAAAAATTCAGTGTGCAATTTAAATGAGAATGAGATAGATTGTTTCCAATTAGTCATTGAGGATACACAAACAAAGTCGAAGCTAAAAAGGGTTGTCGTTTAACCTGACAAGTACTCTGTCGAGGTAATTATGTTAAGTTCATTATGTATTGTACAATAAACGAATACAATTTGCGTATGTACTCTCGGTAAAAATAGGAGCACTCTATTCTATTTCATTTATCAAGAAAATCGAAAAAGAAAGTCAGACGAGTATCTCTTAAAATACTAAATATAGGAATACCACCGATTGTACGAATCTATATATGTTATGTCTCTCCCTTATCACTCGGCACTAGTGGAAGAAATGGAAATTCCTGTATTTGTCTGATGATAAATGCGAAATGAAAAACAAAAGAAATAAGGATCTCCACTGGGGATTAGATCTTGCCCCCTGTCTCCTTTTTCACGGAAAATAGATAAATTCATTTCTCCATTCATCGGTCGGATCCTAGTTCGGGACTGACGGGGCTCGAACCCGCAGCTTCCGCCTTGACAGGGCGGTGCTCTGACCAATTGAACTACAATCCCAGCGAGGTGTATGGTATACATATTCTTAATGGTTTCAGAAAAACATTTTCTTCGTCGCGTTGTAACAGAGACACGAATGATATACTAACTGATATCATATACACATAGAACACATAGATATGGACTATAGTGAAAGTGACACGGATTACTAGTAACCTGTGTTTATTTTATTTTATTGCCAAAAATAGATAATCAACCTTTCATTGAGAAAAAACGATTTTTCCTTTCATAATCTTTGCTTTGATTAAGTATTATGAATCTAGATCGTTAGAAAGAAAAGATCAGAACGAATGAGAAAAACATGGATAGAGAAACAAAAATGGACTCTTTCTCTTTTACGGATCAGGTATTTTTGTTTCTGGGGGACAAATTGGTTATATCATTGGTTATATCATATTCATGGAGCGGCGAATTTTTGGGCCGAGCTGGATTTGAACCAGCGTAGACATATCGCCAACGAATTTACAGTCCGTCCCCATTAACCGCTCGGGCATCGACCCAGGAAGAATTCCTTCTAGGCTTATTGATAATCCATGATCAACTTCCTTTCGTAGTACCCCCAGGGGAAGTCGAATCCCCGCTGCCTCCTTGAAAGAGAGATGTCCTGAACCACTAGACGATAGGGGCATATCCGCCCAACTGTCATCATACTATGATGATAGTATGAGTAGTTTTTTGGAATTGTCAATATAATCTAATGATATGACTAGATCTGAACACTCTTTTCTACTTTTATGTTATGATTCCATAGAATTTTGTTTTGGATTTGATGGTTCATGAATGAACCATCCCATACTATTTTATATAGCGAAAGGAGGTACAGGACTCCGTCAGTTCAGGCAGTGATTGGTCCGACAGAACAGAAAAGGGGGTAGAACCCCACTTAATTTCTTTTCTTCAATTTTAACTCATTAATTTTAACTTAACTCATTGCTTCGTTCATTGTTCAGATAAAATATGCCTATCACTATCTCACATTAAGTCAGAAAATTAAAAAACGATAGAAATTTTCCTTTTTTCTTTTTTATTTTTTTATAAGAATTCGGTTCAGGGTACGAATACCCTCATCACATGATTCAAGAAAATCTATCGAATCTATGTCGATGTCAGATTGGTACATGTATCAATCAAGTGAATCTTGTTTTGATGAGTCAGTAAAGGTAAACAAGCGGGGTCGGTCTTGAAACAATTCACTGCATTATTTTTATCAAAAAAAAAAATAAAAAATTTGCCCACTTTTTACTTTTGGGGGGTAAATCAAATTGATTGCTCCTAAATGAACTATGTATATATTATGTGCATATATGTATATATCATGTACATATATTATGCAGTAGACTCATAATGGAAAAAGGCTATAATTCATGAATCGAATAAAACAAGCCCTTTTAACTCAGTGGTAGAGTAACGCCATGGTAAGGCGTAAGTCATCGGTTCAAATCCGATAAGGGGCTTTTTCCACTAAACTAAAGTTTGAGTCTTTGTTTTTCGGTGGAGAATAGAGATTTCTTTTTATTTCTAAAAAGAAAAGGGTAACCACCATTATAATGACTTCTGATTATTACGAGTTATAGTTAAAAAGTGAAACATTATTCATTATTATTAGTATAAATAATAATGAATAATTGTAGTTATTAGAACTAGTCTACTCTGTACTGACAAAGTAGTCCTCTTCATGTCTAATTATTCAAATTTTTGTTTTTGGACAGGAATATTCTAGATGTCCAATCGCTATTATGAATCGCCAAACCAAAGTATTCTTACTTCTCCATTGTTTTTATCAAACCCAGCATCAAATTCTAAATCAAGAAAAAGTAAGTGGACCTAACCCATTGAATGACGACTATATCGGCTATTCTGATATTAAAATTCGATATAGATGAAATTGTACAAGCGGATTTTTTTATTTCCTTAGACCACGCAAGTCAGGAATTTGTCGATATTTCCGATTTAATGAATCTTCTTCTTACTGAATGCTCCATGGGAATAAATCGATATTCTTTTCCGCTACATATAAAAGTTTATTTCGAAAATATATTTTTCAATATCTTTCCTTGATTTCAGAATCAGATATTGTTTTGTTCTTCCGCCAATGCAATAGAGAACGAATGCGAGAAAGGGACTTTACTTTCATTTCCAGTCTACCATTATTTAAATATTTAATCTAGTTTAGGGGCAGGAAAAAACAGTGAATTTTCTTTTTTTTGTTTGTTTGACCCGTTAAAAGATATACTCTGTAACTGTAATATGAGTCATAGGACAATTCCGGGTTCAAATACTTAATTTATTTTATATAGTATAAGTTATAAGATAAGTATAAGATAAGGTATAAAGACTAATCGAATCGAGCTCGTGGATTTATTTACTTAGATTGGTTTGTGGCCCAATAGAAAAGAAGAATTTGTATCTTCGAAACCCATTGTAAGGGGCATGGAACGAGAAATCGTCCACAGATAATCGAACTATCGTATGCCTTGGAAATGATATGAGGTGTTCGGAAATGGTTGAAGTAGTTAAATAGGAGGATCGCTATGACTATAACCCTTGGTAAATTTACCAAAGAAGAAAATGATCTATTTGATATTATGGATGATTGGTTACGGAGGGACCGTTTCGTTTTTGTAGGTTGGTCCGGCCTATTGCTCTTTCCTTGTGCTTATTTCGCTTTAGGAGGTTGGTTTACAGGTACAACTTTTGTAACTTCATGGTATACCCATGGATTGGCGAGTTCCTATTTGGAAGGTTGCAATTTCTTAACCGCTGCAGTTTCCACTCCTGCGAATAGTTTAGCACATTCTTTGTTGCTACTATGGGGTCCTGAAGCACAAGGAGATTTTACTCGTTGGTGTCAATTAGGCGGTCTGTGGACTTTTGTTGCTCTCCATGGTGCTTTCGCACTAATAGGTTTCATGTTACGTCAATTCGAACTTGCTCGATCTGTTCAATTGCGACCTTATAATGCAATCGCATTCTCTGCTCCAATTGCTGTTTTTGTTTCAGTATTCTTGATTTATCCACTGGGTCAATCTGGTTGGTTCTTTGCACCTAGTTTTGGCGTAGCAGCCATATTTCGATTCATCCTCTTCTTCCAAGGGTTTCATAATTGGACGTTGAACCCATTTCATATGATGGGAGTTGCCGGAGTATTAGGCGCTGCTCTGCTATGCGCTATTCATGGTG